>NC_056733.1:1143356560-1143659060 GCF_019279795.1 Protopterus annectens | reverse complement strand
ACTCTAACATCAAGATTGCTGAGCCTCAGAGTAAAGGGGATATTCTAATGTACCGCAGTCATAATCTTAGCACCTATTCCACTTAATCGCACATTTTGCCGTGCAATTTTGATTATTACAATGGTAGCCCTAAGGAATACAGCAGAAATGTGTACTGAATATAAGATGTCAGGTAGTGTCTGGCTAAGAGGTACTGGACATCAGGTATGTTAATGACATGCATAGCAGGCTGCTCAGGGTGTGGGAATAGGGACTGATCCTGAAATCTGTGGTTGACTGGAAAGGTAAGTTACTCCCATCTTCATCATCTATGAGGAGACTGATTTAGTTATAAAGTATGTTTGCAGACATGCAGTTGAGGGGTGTAAGCTTATAGCTGATGGGATGAGTAGGCCATGTGCAAGACACCGTTTGCTTCTAGGGTAGATTATGGACTGCCAAAAAGAACTAGTTTCTGACAGGTTGGGTGGAGTGAAGGACAGTGGATCAGATCTTGAGAGGATTAGTAAGGTGCATGACACAAGACTTTAATCACCAAATGAGGGGCTAGGAGAGGTACAGAGGGCTCTATTCACTGGCATAAAGAAAGATGAAGACCCAGTTCACTGGAATAAGAGGGGGCTGAAATCTCGGTGGCTAAAAAGTGAGAGTAAGGAGATAGGACTGTCTAATGGATAATGGGAGCAGTAGGAAGGGGACTGCAGGAAGTGTGGGTAAAAAGGGACCCTGGGCATTCCAATCAGGGCTGCAGGAAGTGTGGGTAAAAAGGGACCCTGGACATTCCAATCAGGGCTGCAGGAAGTGTGGGTAAGAAGGGATCATGGGCATTCCAATCAGGGCTGCAGGAAGTGTGGGTAAAAAGGGCCGCTGGGCATTCCAAACAAAGATATCAGGAAGAAGTCAGGCGAGACCAGTTGTTGACAGGAAGCATGGAGGAGTTAGAGGATTCCAAATTCCTACAGGAAAAGACAGGGAGGTGGGAACTCCAATCAATGACTGGAGGATTGGAGAGGAAGCACGGTAATCAGATTTGTGATCTGAAGAGCGAGACAGGAGACTTCGTTTGTCACGGAGATAAATAGAAGGAGGGAAATGGGCTGTCTTAGCCGACAGTTAAGGGAAAGTGCCTCAGTCAGGACTTGTGTGGGTAGGGCTGAATGCAATGCTTATTAGACTGGTGGGCTCAGAACACTGATGGGCTACCAAGATATGAAATCATTTGTGGTGGCCTCCACACGTTCACTTGTATAAGTATATGTGTAACACTGAGGGAACTTGTCAGGAGTCCTTCCAGGCAATGAGGAGCAGATTTAGCAGAAGATCTGCGCAGTAAGCTTTTTTGGCATATTTTATCAGGTGATTTGATAGATGCAAGGAGATGGATCTTCTTCTTCTTCTTCTTTCGGCTGTTCCCGTTAGGGGTCGCCACAGCAGATCATCTGTCTCCATTTCTTCCTGTCCTCTGCATCTTGCTCTGTCACACCAACCACCTGCATGTCCTCTCTCACCACATCCATAAACCTTATCTTGGCCTTCCTCTTTTCCTGTTACCTGGTAGCTTCACCCTTAGCATCCTTTTCCCAATATACTCTGCATCCCTCCTCAGCACAAGTCCAAACCAACGTAATCTTGCCTCTCTGGCTTTGTCTCCAAACCTTCCAACCTGGGCTGATCCTCTAATATACTTATTCCTAATCCTGTCCATCCTTGCCACACCCAGTGCAAATCTTAACATCTTCAACTCTGCCACATCCAGCTCTGACTCCTGCCTTTTTGTCAATGCCACTGTTTCCAACCCATATAACATAGCTGGTCTCACTACCCTCTTGTAGACCTTCCCTTTCACTCTTCATAGGTTCATAGGTTCATACTAGGCTATCTGCCCTAGGGCATTTATAAGCCTAGCCAGAGTATGTTTGGCTTTTGCCACCCATTTTAAATTAATTTTGCTATGCCCTTTTTCGAGGTTAGTATACTGTGCCTTTGTCTAACAGTGACACAGAAGTGATACCCGGGGTAAAACTACGATCTCCCATCCACTAATCAAGATTCCTCTTGAAGAGAGTCAATGAGGGACTCTGCCTAACCTGGACTGGGATTTTATTCCAGAGTGAAGGGAGCCTCTGGGTTATGAATCTGTCCCTCCAGCATGTCCTATTTATTTCAGTGCTGAGGTTCAAGTCTCTCAAGCGTGTAGCTCGATGGGATTTGGATTTTTTGAGGTGCAGCATGTCCCTTAATTCCGGGTTGGACATGGCCTTATACATCAGGCACAGGTCATCTCTGAGCAGGCGGTATGCCACTGAGTAGAGCTGGAGTTTCTTTAACCGGGCAGCATATGGCATCTGTTTGAGCCCTTTGATCCTCTTGGTGAGGTACTTTTGGGGTCTTTCGAGTTGCTGCAGGTGTTTGGTAAGGTACATCCCAAAAGGGGCATTGTACTCGATTATGGGCCTGATGAGGGATGAGTAAAGAGGCACGATGACCTCCCCTAATCTAGATGTGAATCCCTTCATGATTAGGTGGGCTATATAAAATGTTTTTCTAACCACTTTGGCCACGTGGTTGTCAAATGTGAGATTGCTATCAACTTGGGTCCCCAGGTCCCTAATTACTTCTTCTGTACTTAATGGATTACCACCTATGTGGTAATTTGTGGGCACTTTGTTTTTGCCAAAGGGGATGACTATACACTTTTTGGCGTTTAGCTTGAGACCATGGCTGTGGCACCAGTTGTCTGTTTCTATGAGGCCCTTTTGGAGGATGCTTGTGTCGGCTGGAGAGTCGATTATGGCGCCCAGTTTGCAGTCATCTGTGAACTTGGTCAGCCACAGTCCTTCCGTGTTGGCTTGTACCTCCGAGAAATATATACCAAACAAGAGAGGTCCCAGGACTGAGCCTTGTGGGACGCCACTTGTAACTGGTTTGGAGTCTGACATGGCTCCAGCAATTCTAACCATGTGGGTTCTGTCCTTGAGCCAGTTTGCAACCCATCTAGTGACATAGGGGTTTATATTTAAGCTGGTGAGCTTATCTATAATGCCCGAGTGGGGTATTGTATCAAGGCTTTTGCGAGGTCCAGATAGGCTGTGTGGACCACCTTCCCTTCGTCAATGGCCTTGGTGACTGTTTCAAAGAAGTCAACCAGGTTTAAGAGGCAGGATCTGCCCTTAACAAAGCCGAACTGGGTAGGATCCAGTGTCTGTAGGTCCCCAATATCTTTATTTATGAGGTCCATGATGATCCTTTCCATAGCTTTGCAGACCAAGCTAGTCAGGCTTATGGGGCGATAGTTTCCAGGGTCCGTTGAGGCACCACCTTTGTGGAGAGGGACCACTGTTGCTGTACGCCACTCTTTGGGTACATATCCTGTAGTAAGGCTGAGATTGAACAGTAGTTTTATGTTTGGGTTTAGCTCTTCTTGGAGTTCATGTAGGACGCAGCCTGGGACACCGCCTGGTCCCATTGATGCTGTGTTTTTGCTTTTGAGAGGGCGGCTCCCACCTGAGCATCTGAGATGTCAGGGGCAGCACTCTGCTGGGACAGATATTTGCCCTTTGGTGGGAGGGGAGAAGTTTGCGCTGAACCTGTCAGCTAGGATGTTGGCAATGTCTGTGGGATCAGTGTATTTTTTTGTCATTTTGGACTAATTCTGAGCATATCTGGGAATTCCCACCCAGGTTCCTAACATAACTAAAGAAAGCCTTGTGATTATCCTTAGTGTCCTGTGCAATTTTTCTCTCGAAGCTGGCCTTTGACGATTTTATGAGTGCCCTTAGTTTTTGCTAATACTGATCAGAGATGCCTTCCCTTTTGGGATTTTGCTCTGTCATGTAGTAGCTTCCTCCTTCTATTGTATAGTTTGTTTATGGCTGGGGTCCACCAGACAGGTTGACTGCCTTTGGAGGATTGGGTCTTGGTTTTATTTGGGATTGCATGATCTATGCATTCCTGAAGGTGTTCATAGAATGCATTTATAAAGGATTCTGTGGTCTGGGCCGTATTTTCCACAGGCCCGGGGGCTTTGAAGGATTCCACCTCGGTTTTGAGGAGTGTGAAATTTGCTTTAGAGAAGTTTTTCACTGTGGTTTTCTGGGCAGGGGGTGGGGTCGGGATGTGAATATCCAGTGAGATCAGTTTATGGTCTGATCTTACCAGTGAGGGATACACTTCTGGTCTGGAGCATAGAGTCCCCATGTTGGTGATGATCAGGTCCAGTATGTTTTCCCGTCTTGTGGGAGTGGTAACAAGTTGTTCCATAGCATTTGAGTTTATGAATTCTAGGAACCTTTGAGCAAGGGTGTTGGAGCTAGAGTAATGCTCCCAATCTATGTTTGGGTAGTTGAAGTCGCCCAATATAATGGTGTTAGGAGTGACCTTCATATTTTCCAGTGTTCCCAGGAAGGCCGAGTGGGGTTCCTGGGTTTGGGAGGGTGGTCTGTAGCAGGCTATAAACTGGAAGGCAGT
This sequence comes from Protopterus annectens, assembly GCF_019279795.1. Taxonomy (NCBI): domain Eukaryota; kingdom Metazoa; phylum Chordata; order Ceratodontiformes; family Protopteridae; genus Protopterus; species Protopterus annectens. The sequence continues at coordinate 1,143,654,593 of NC_056733.1, read as the reverse complement.
TTTACCCACTGTTAGTTGCACATGGATAGTGTCTGATGCTTCGTGCCTTGCCACCAACCTGGAGGTGTGGGTATCTTTGATGAATATCGATACTCCCCCTCCTTTTGTGGTTCGGTCCAAGTTTTGGGGCCGAAAAGCATGGTATGAGGTATAACCTGGTAGTGCTGGGGTGCTCTCGGGAGTCCTGAACCAGGTTTCTGTTACTGCACAGATATCTATGTTCTCCATGCTAAGGAGAGTTTCGAGTGCGTGCATCTTGAGGTTTAGACTTCTGGCATTGAGTAGCATTACTCTTAGTTTCTTATCCCTTGTGATACCTATGGAGGTGGGTTTGTCTTTTGAGCCTTGCCTAAAAAAGGCACTATGGGGGTAGCAAGAGCCTTTGCCAATATCGAAAGCCCAGGGGTGACAGGTGCAAGCCGTCCCTAGCAAAGCATCGTGGCTTGTCGTGCATATCATCCCAAGCTGACAGGCATTGGATCCCCTTTGAATGACACCAATACTTAAGCCAATTGTTGAAATTGATCATCTTGTCTTCACATTGTGGCATCATTCTTGGTGAGGGTAAGATGCTACTCAAGGTCAGGGTCATACCAGCCTGGGCTACATGCTCAGAGAGCTCCTCTATGTCTCTTTTCATGTAGTCCAGGGAGGTACGTCTCAGGTCATTCACACCAGCATGGACAATGACTGAGTCATATTTGTACTTGCCTTGGAGTGACCTGAGTGCTTGTGTTATGTGGCAGATGCTAGCGCCAGACAGGCTGCTCACCGTGACCTTCTCCTTGTTCAGCCTGGTGAGCGGGACGTCAGTGTGCCTGATGATAGAGTCACCTATTACAAGTGTATCAGGTGTGTTGTTTAGCCTTAAGGGCTGTGACTGTTCAGCACACTGGCTTTGTGAGATATGTGTTGCACGTGTTTTGTTTTGGGGTAGCGGTTGCTTGGGTGTCTGCTTTGGAGGTCTCTGCTGCTTAGGCAGATCTTTATTTAGAGCCTCCGAGTATGTTTTTGTGTGATTATGTGTTTGGTTTGCTGTCGTGGTAGGTCTATGTGAGACTGGAATTGTAGTGAGTGTGGTTTCCTTCTCCTCCTGACTGGTTATGCCAGTACTGAGTTGAGAGAGCCTAGCCTCCAGTTTGGCTATATGGTTGCATCTCTCACATGTTTTAGAATTTGTTGGGAGGAGGAGAGGGTTGTCTGTGTACATGAGGCAGTTGCGTTGTAACATTGCCTCAAGATTCCCATATTCACCAGCTGGACCGGAGAGGAGATTGACAACTGACCTTTGGACATGCTAGAATAATATTGGGAATTCCTTTATAATTGAAAACAAGGGCCAATGGGGAGCGAGGGTGTAGTGCTTTTAATTTTTAGTGCTGACTTATAATTGCTTTAGTGAGCAAGTGCCAGGTAACAAGTGCAATGTGTTACAGGTAACTTAAATGCAAAAACAACAAACAGTAACTTTCTTTCAAGCGAAGCAAGGAAATAAGTACAGTAAGCAACGCAGATATCACTAGGGATCCACAGAAGCGCTGAGAAGCCGCGTTTTAGGTGGAATTAGCGTTCCAGGGAAATAACAAGCATACAAACAAAGCTAGATTCAGCAGGCCTGGATCTAGTCTATGCTACAGCAAACAAGGTGTACCAATTTCAGTAAGATACAATTCAAATATTCAGGCACTATAAACCTTTAACCAGACATTCCCAGCTCAGAAGGGCAGAGTCCAGCCTCTCCTCCCACAAGAGTGCAGACCATGAACCTTCTTAATGTAAAATAACTGGCCTGAAGCCCAAGTGCTTAAACCAGAGCTAATACACTTTAAGAATAACAGACACTGAGCTCTCAATCAGCAGTTCCCAACTTAGAAGGATGAAAGCTACCTGTCCTGCCACCACAGTGCATGCCACAAACCTTCCTAATGTAGAACAACTGGTTTGAAGCCCAAGTGCTTAATCCAAAAGACTTAGAATGATAGCTACACTTTAACCAAGTTACTACCAAGCAGTAATAAATACAACTGAATACTTTAAATAATGCCTGGATTAGTGCTCAAGTTATACAAACAAAGCTAGATTCAGCAGGCCTGGATCTAGTCTATGCTACAGCAAACAAGGTGTACCAATTTCAGTAAGAAGAAATTCAGATATGCATGCACTATAAGCCTTCAACCAGAAATTCCCAGCTCAGAAGGGTAGAGTCCAGCCTCTCCTCCCACAAGAGTGCAGACCACGAACCCTCTTAATGTAAAATAACTGGCCTGAAAGCCCAAGTGCTTAAACCAGAATTAATATACTTTTAGAATAACAGACACTGAGCCCTCAATCAGCAGTTCCCAACTTAGAAGGATGTAAGCTACCTGTTCTGCCACTACAGTGCAGACCACAAACCCTCTCAGTGCAAAACAACTGGTCTGAAGCCCAAGTGTTTAAACTAAAAGGCTTAGAATGAGTTACACCAAGCAGTAATAAATACAATTGAGAACTTTTAAGATGACGCAAAAGCAAAATAAAGTAGGAAGAAACACAAGTACAGTAAAAGCAGAAGAATTTTTTTTTTTTTTTTTTTTTTTTAGAAAAGTTGCAAAAGCAGTAGTAAATACAATTCTCATGCAGTGCAAGCTGGCACACTTGAGTATGTAGCAATATTAGTCCACACACAGTTTGAAAAAATGTAATTAAATTAAAAAGGACTAAAAGCAAGTGCAGAAAGGGTTTATTAGGTAGAATGCAGTAAAGAGATGTCCTGGGGGAGTGTCTTAGATCAAATCTACAGTGGGGCGGGCACTGCAAAAGCCACCAAATTTAAACTACTACCAAGAATAGGGAGGGGGGGGGGAACAGTTTCAACACAGATGTAAGGAATGTGCAAATTATAAAAAAATATATATACTGTTTTCTATAGATTTGCAGAGCAGTAAGACACAGATATCAAGCTGACAATTTAGCTCTATAATACAGAATAACACAGAAAATATACTCAGCTCTATAAACTTGAAGATAGTTCTGTAAGGCTGTCTCTCAAACTAAGGTTCCAGTTTGAATACAGGTTGTTAATTAAAAGGAGACACAGCACTAGCTAAATTATATCAGCTGAAAGACAAGGCAGGAAATGAGGGGGGGTGGGGAACCAGTTTCAACACAGATGTAAGGAATGTGCAAATTATAAAAAAATATATATACTATTTTCTATATATTTGCAGAGCAGTAAGACACAGATATCAAGCAGACAATTTAGCTCTATAATATAGAATAGCACAGAAAATATACTCAGCTCTATAAACTTGAAGATAGTTCTGTAAGGCTGTCTCTCAAACTAAGGTTCCAGTTTGAATACAGGTTGTTAATTAAAAGGAGACACAGCACAAGCTAAATTATATCAGCTGAAAGACAAGACAGGAAATGAGGGGGGGTGGGGAACCATTTTCAACACAGATGTAAGGAATGTGCAAATTATAAAAAAAAATATATACTGTTTTCTATATATTTGCAGAGCAGTAAGACACAGATATCAAGCAGACAATTTAGCTCTATAATACAGAATAACACAGAAAATATACTCAGCTCTATAAACTTGAAGATAGTTCTGTAAGGCTGTCTCTCAAACTAAGGTTCCAGTTTGAATACAGGTTGTTAATTAAAAGGAGACACAGCACTAGCTAAATTATATCAGCTGAAAGACAAGGCAGGAAATGAGGGGGGGGGGAACAGTTTCAACACAAATGTAAGGAATGTGCAAATTATAAAAAAATATATATACTGTTTTCTATAGATTTGCAGAGCAGTAAGATACAGATATCAAGCAGACAATTTAGCTCTATAATACAGAATAACACAGAAAATATACTCAGCTCTATAAACTTGAAGATAGTTCTGTAAGGCTGTCTCTCAAACTAAGGTTCCAGTTTGAATACAGGTTGTTAATTACTGGTACTCGTCTGTCACAAATCACTCCCGACACTCTTCTCCACCCACTCCAGATGGATCTGTGAACCGGATATCCCCTTCTGTCGCATATAATAAGAAGTATTTTAAATATCCAAAATTGTCATTGCCAAAAGGAAGAACCTGTGACAAGATGCCTGTCGAAATTGCAATCCATGATATCTTTGCAGCAGACACAAGAACACAGAGGAGAAATGGAATCCCCAAACCCTGCCATGTGGTTCTGTTATCAGTTTTTATGACCTTCTGTTTTTCTTGCTAGAAAAGGGGTAATACCTATGGATGGGCTGACAGAGAAGAATCTGACAGTACTGAATAAGAAAGCAATCATGTTTTCCCTGCTTGGAATTGCACTTGCTGATTTCAAGAGTGCTGTTCTCTTTTGTCACAGGCTGGAAAATAATGCCAAGCAACAGTCTTTTACATTTGGCTAAGAGTAAAACATTTTTTTCTTGGTGACTGTTGTGTTTTTCTCTCTAATCTTTACTGAAGTTATAAAACAACATTAGTGCAGTTCTTATAGCATATCCTTTTTCTTTGTCTCTTGTCAGTGGCTGAGGGTGTTTTGCTTATTCCCTGTCTTCTTCATTATAGGTAATCGGTGAGTTTGTTACTGTGGAATGATTTAAACATGCATAAGCAGCTCTTCATTTTAGGACAGTTATTAGTTGTTCTGTGAATTTACTGTATATGGGTGTGTATGGGGTACAACAGGGATATAGTCACATAATTTGGGTGCCAGGACTGAAAACTTTTTCAGTGGATGAGAGGAAAAGCATAGATAACTCATAGCTAGGATACCAGTGAGAGTACAGTCAACCCCACTATCTGTCTGTCTGTCTGTCTGTCTGATCCCTCCATAACATCTCTTAACAGGCAGACAGTACCCAATTACAAAAAAAAAAAAAAAAAAATTGCCTACTGTAATTTAACTACACAGTGCTCCCTGGCTGCCCCTGGAAAAGGATGCTTTGTGTTCAGTGGGCTTCCCTGGTTAACAACTAATAAAAAATAAAAAAGATAAGAAATAAATTAATAACTGCAGCAATCAAATAAACCTGTTATATTACTTGCTATTTGAACTTTTGTCAGTATTTGCCATAATGAAAATAAATGTGTTGGACTGGTCATTCAATAAGACTACAGCTGGGTCTTTGTGCAACACTGAGAAACTTAAAAGTATTCCTGGACCTCACCTAGAATCAGACGAGTATTTTTGCATGCTATTACTGTTTTGCAGGTTTTCAACTGTTTTTTATCTAAGTACAACACACAGGAGAGAGTAATGGCAGAATGAAATGCTGTTCATTAACGGGAAATCCAAGCAGCTATGGTCTGTTGAAAGCGCACAAAACGCTCCAACCAAAACACCGTTAAATACTGGAAGGCAGTTCATATAAACAGGCCTATGTTGCTTCCATTTATTTCGTATGGTTTTAAATATTCATTATGTATTTATAATGATTGTTTGTCAGGTGTGTAATTTGTTGTGTACATATCTAAACAAACCAAACTATCAAGGCACTAGATGTCAAAACATATTGTTTTTTATCATTCTAAAATATATTGTTTTTTATCGTTCTTAATTATGTATTTTATAGTGATAGCTTATACTATGTCTGCATATTCATTTATAAAGGCCATATTAGATGTAGCTTATTTAATGAATGAAAGGATGTGATGTCACTATTAATCAGTGTATATATACTGGTTTTAAAATGACTGCTTCATTGGCCTGAGGAAGCCTTCGGGTGAAAGTGCTTGCCATGTTTTTGTACTATTAAATTATTTGGTTTTATATTGTTTCCGGAAACTGCCTGTTAATGTGAACTACTTTGTTGTTGCATTTTTGTATGGAGTGCTTGTGCATTTAACTCGGATGTCAGTTGAATTGGACTGGCTTTGGTGAGGTGAAAACTGCCTATTTATATGAACTGCCTTCCAGTATTTAACGGTGTTTTGGTTGGTGCGTTTTGTGCGCTTTCAACAGACCGTAGCGAAAGCTATCACAGACTGCTTGGATTTCCTGTTAATGAACAGCATTTCACTCTGCCATTACTCTCTCCTGTGTGTTGTACTTGTTTATATCTTGTTTTATCAAGGGAGAGTTGACCTCCGAGCAGCTACTTTTTTGTTATTGTTTTTTATCTTAGTTTTACTTTTTTTTCTCTGTTCAATGCTTGTTTGTTTTCACCCTATTCTTGCCTGGTGAGAGCACAGTCTTGGAGACAGTGATTATTCTAGTGGGAATGGATTAACTGCTGCTGTTCCTGGCTAGCTGTAAATGGCTGTTTGAACTTATAGTTGTTTTTCATTGGTTTTCTTTTTTTCTGACTTGCTATGTATTGCTCTTTTAGTGAAATTGAAGAGTGGGAGGCATGGTCGACTCAAATTTTTCACAATAGTTAGCATTCATTTTACATTTGACTTTTATTCAGAAGGCATCAGGTGGAAGTATGCTGTAGGCCTAAACAAACTGCTGACGTGTTCAGTCATTATGGGCTGTGGAAAATGTGAGTTTCTGAGCTTAACACCGTGTTGTACCAGCTCTTAAACACTAGAATCTGGGTGTCTCCATCATACCTGCATTATTACCCCCTCAAACAGTCTTATTGTGAAAAACACCTCTATAGTCCTTTTTACTTCCCAGTGGGGTCCGTTTCACACTTCAGCACTGGGCATTATTGAATGGCAACAGAGTAACCCCCCCTTTCCATTGCCAGCATTCTAGCTCTTGGTATCCTAAGGTAGTGTAAAAACTGTTTTGTATTCACTGGTAATGAACTTCAGCTTCACCCTGTTGATGTCATCTGACAGAGGTGAAAATACTTAATCAATCCAGAGGTATCCCCCTTAGAGTCCATTACTTGCAGTAAAAGCATAACACTGATACACATCCACATCAATGCAAATGCAACATCGTTATACTAACAATATAAAGCTGTGTTACAGTGATGCTGTCAAAAAATGTCTATCTAAACCTGCAAGGCTGTTAAGACTAGGCATCAGCATAAATCCTTTAAGACATATACCCCCTATTCCCCCATACTAGTACTAGCATTAACATGTCAGCAATGGTAAATCATTCTTCTGATTGGTAGGTGTAATTCGGCTACTGGAAAGGTCCTAGATATAAGTTTCTCCACAGCCTCCATACTCACTAGCCTGGACAAGGGCAGGGTAACAGATAGATGCCTCTCAGGAGCCAAGACAGAGACATAACTAGGGCCCTAAATGCCTCTCAGGAGTCAAGATAGAGGACATAACTAGGGCCCTAAATGCCTCTCCTTCAGCAAGTATGACTATGCCATGATAGTAGTCCATGTGGAGGACCATGCAAAAGGACAAGTTGGAACTTACCATGCACTACCTTCAACTGTGGAGAAAAAATGGTTCTGAGTGGGAGTCTTCTGTCACCAAGAATGTATTTTTATTTTTTTACTTTATTTATCCTGTGTTGTCCAGATTAGTGCCACTAGGCTTGTGGTCTCTCTTCAGGGGAGACCTGAGGTGGTATTTATACTACTAGGGGAAATTTGGCTAGGTCATAAGGGAACTTACCCTATTCTTTTTGATAGGTGCTGTGAGATGTTTCACATCCACCTGAGGCACCACCAACTCAAGCAGATGGGGCATAGGTTTAATGTCTCATCCAAAGTATGCCACATTCAGGAGTGCAGCACCCCCTTATGCTGCACTGCAGTATCAGCTGTTGACCTACCTAATGACAGCGCAGAACCCATGGTCTTCTGCACTAAAGGCAAGTGTGTTACCTGTTAAGCCAATGACACTAGTGATGCCTAGAGTCAAGAAAAAGATAACTCGATTCAACAATTGACTAAGTTGTTGGTGTAATTCCAGAGGGGAGCCAGTATGTATCATCCTGGGATGGGATAATTGACGGTCTATGCTGTTTTGCAAAAGACAGTCTACAGCTCTCATTCATGGGGTTCTGCATACCAGCCAAAGCCTTTGCTACCCCCCCCCCAATAAACTTAGCCAAGCCAGCTCCACAGCTGATTCCAGTTATGTAGACAGCTGCATTATTTATTTTTATGCTCATTTGACATAAGAACTTTCCTCCTTCTTTTATATAGTTTGCTTATATCAGTAGACCACCAGAATTGTTTATTTTTGAAAATATGACTATATTTGGTTTGGAAGAAACTGCCAGGTCAATACACCTATATAAATGAGCAAGATTGAGGGAATAACGTAGCTAGGCTTAGGTCGAACAGTTTAGGAGGGGATCAGCAAGTGCATATTAACACTGTGTATTACTGTGTATGCTACCTGGGACAATGGAGGAAGTGTTCTTGGTCTTCAAGACTACTTTAAGTACATGTCATGGAAGGCTCTATTATCAAAACGTGAGAGTTATTTCGTAGTCTTTTGACATAACTAAAGAAAGACTTGTCATTATCCTTTACTTCAGTTGCTAGTCCACGTTCATGTGATTTATTTTTTTTGGCTGGTCTTTATAGTTGCCTTCAGTTCTGATTCTGTGAAGCTCAGCCCTCAATCATGGCACACTGCTATAGTAGCGCTCATACATACAAGTGAACCCATCACAGATCCTGAGAACTATAGGCCCATCAGCTGTATGAGTCTTATGTGTAAATCCATGAGCACATTATCCCTGACTTCATAAATCATGACACCGGAAATCTAAGCTCAACCCACTGCACTTTGGTTTTGTAAAGAGCATGCATACTGACCCTTGTTAGCTTATTTGAGAAGATTACTCAGACAGTGTACAATGGTTGCACTATCTATCCTGTCTACCTTGATCTGCCCAAGGCATTTGATATCATAATCCATAATGGAATTGTTTATAAGCTGATGGCCTTTAACATAAGTCTGTCTGTGGTAAGATAGATATCCAACTAGCTTAAGGACAGGAACACACATTGTTCAAGTAGGTGATGTCTCCACGGACTGAGAAAATGTGACTAGTGGTCTCCCCCATTAAGCTGTAGTGGGCCCTCTCCTATTTAGCAGTTGCTTTTTGGACCTTTGACTTGATAGTCATCATCACTGGTTATCAAAGTTTGCTGATGCTGTAAGATGGGATACATATAATCTCCAAAAAACTAACTATAGTCAATCCCTTGTGCTTAGAAAATGAACTCAAACTAAATGCCAAGAAATGTACCATCATCCCCTTCAGGAAATAGAAAAAAAATCTGCATCCTACTGCATTATCAACACTCCATTACCATATGAATCAGGGATCAGAGATCTGAGTACCTGAGTTGAAAGCTTCATCTCTTTTGACCATCTTGTGGTGACTGTAATTTGGAAATCCACTTACATTTTCCAACTAATTGCCAAAGGCATCTCTTCAAGGACCAGGGGCATCACTGTTTCCCTATTTTCTGCCTTAGTCAGCCCATTAAGTGTGCCTAGCCTTTAGGAATCCAATTCTTCCTGTCCCCTTTTCCTCAACAAATAAAATTGTGCAGCCAATACCAGGGGCAGAGATCAAACCCTTCATCAAGGTGTATATAAAACTAGAAGCAACTCTCTTTTTTTTCTTCCTAACATTTTTCCCGGACAACAGCATCACCTCTTCCTTTTTAAAAATATTTTTGCAAGTACAGCAGATCCAACTCATTAAATTACCTTTCCTTATTTTTTTTTTCTTAATTTTCATATTAGTTTATTCCAGTAAATCCTCATACTTAAGACTTTTTATGCCAAATTTTCCACCACTTAGTCTGCTTTTTTTATGCTTCCATATATATGCTAATGGGTAGTATGTTCAACTATCATTAAAAAGATGTCATCCCTTTATGATCCTCCTTTAAAACTTGCTATCTTTTCTGCACAAGTTCTGGTTTGTCTCCTAATTCATTTTTTTTTCTTTTTTTAGTATCTGTGTTTTCTTCAAACACTGCCCGAATGGAAAAGTGGTCAGATAAACCTATCTATATTTTACCTACTTCATCTTCTACCCTTGCTTTAGAATATAGAAAAAAAAATCAATCACAGTCTTATGTTCTTATTGGCTATGCCCTTGCACCATCCCCAATTCCTCAGTCACCTGATTACTAACCTGACTCATCTCTCAGATACCCCCACTTCTTCACTTTCCCTATTACGCACTCACCCCAATCGCAGCACAGTGTGCCTCACCCTGCCTCACATGGGGTAAGTGCAGATTATCATTATCTATCTGATCTACTGAATACCTGCCAAGCACCCGAGTCTTCCGCAAAATGTTACTATATATTGCCTATGTTACTGCGTCACTTCTGACTCCTATATTATTCTGTTGTATATTGTTAAATGCTGTTATTAACTCTCTAAATAATCTAATTGTGTACATTGTTTTTTTTTTGGACCTTTTTTCCCCAGGCCTCCACTGAAAATGGGCTCATTTCAGCCCGGTGGACTTTCCTGGTTAACAAAAACAAATAAATAAATAAATGTTCCTTGCAACATGCATAAAACTTGTATATTCCTAAACACCAGTACTTCTTTATTTTTTAATGTTTTGTGAGAGATGCTGCGGCTTTCTTAACATTACTGTATTACATATTCCTTGATATTCTCAAATAAATCTGTTATTCTCATGTCCATGGAAGCATACAGAATTCTTAATCTGACTGGTCTAATGTTTATTATGCCATCTCATATTAACAGCATTCTAAATCACCCACTGTTATATCCAATATTTGGACCTCTCTGTCCCCACATTGCTATGTTCTTCTAATAACTGAAATGGTATCCTTTCTTAGGTAGAGTGTGTGTGTGTCTTTCGGCTTTTCCCGGTTAGGGGTCGCCACAGCGAAACTCCGGTCCGCTAATGATTGGTAGTTGATTTTTACGTGCCGAGTTACCAGCCCTGACGCACAACCTTCAACAAAGGTACACCCATTCACGTATGTCTCCACGCAGAAGACACTCTAGCTGAGAGTCGAACCGGACAGCGTCTTACTGTGAGGCGACAGCGCTACCGCAGCACCACCACCGTGTGATATCCTTTCTTAGGTAGTAAAAGAAGAAAATAGTTGTTATAAATTGTCTGCTTTAGCGCTTACACCAAGTTAAAACTACTCTCTGTCTCGTAGTACCCTTTTTATGGGATCCTGTACTCTACAGTACTCCAATGTATTATTCCAATGTATTTTTAACTTTAATCTTCTCGTCTTATGTTTTGAGTGTATAATTTACATCATCATTTCATGTTCTCTGGCCATCTATTTCTATTCTATGTACTATTTGCATTTTATGAGATGTTATTATCCTGTATTATTGCATTGATTTGATTTTTATGTAATATTAATGTGAAACACTGTATCTAACTGGAGCTTTTCTACTTGGGCCTCCACTGAAAATGGACCTGTGTCCAATCGGACTTTCCCGGTAAACAAATGTAAAATAAAATAAAAAATAAATAATCTCCTAGTATCACTCATTATACTTTTAACATATGAACCTATGAACCTATATAATGACCACCATGAAATATATTTTACCTTGTTTTTTCAGTATAATGCCCATCTCTTTTTCTTTTCTTTTCTTCCTATAACGTACTGTCTCACAAATAGTAGTTCATTGTGTTTTTATCTTATCATCATCACACACACACACACACACACACACACTTTACTCTTCACTCTTCACTACACTGTAGCACATCAAACTTGTTACTGGTCTTAAAGTTTGAGTTCTGTATTGCTGCCTATAATTTGTGCTTTATTTTCAGGTAACACTGGGTCACTTTCCACATGGATTTCACTTTCCTTGTTGGACTCGTACATCTTAATATATCTTAGCTGTACTAACATTTTCAGATGCATTCATAGTAATGTTACTGTTTTCTTATTCTGAATTCCTTCGTGTATATTAAAACCATAGCTTATCTGGCTTAAAGGCATTTCCTATATGTGACATTACAATTTTTAAGGGTATGTTCCTTTTCAGCACATTAGACATATCTCCTCTTGTCATATCCACTAACAAAATGGATGTTAGAAGCACAGAACCAGTGAAATAACACAGAACCACAGACATAACTTTTGTGTTGTCCTCAATAAAGTGCTGTACTCCATGCACAATTTATAGTGGCAATCCCAGATATATGCTGCGATTTATAATTACAGGTTTTAAAGATGCCCACATTTCCCATGTAGTTATTCAAACATCACCATAGGTTCATACGTTCATAGACGCATACTACACTAGCTGCCCTTGTGTGCCATTTTAAGCCTAGCCAATTTCCCTTGGTGAGAGTCAAACCCTGTACCACTTGTCTGTGAAGTAAACACCTTACCTATTCTACCAACCCAGTAACTGCTATACTATCATCCATACTTTTCATTGAAGTACTCATATTACTCTACATTCATGGTCCTTACATCTTCTGCTTTAAACTCCAGTGGTACAATGATTTTATGTCATGCTTAATAATGATCAATAATAGTTTCAACATTTGTACAGATGGTCTCTACTGGTCTGTTTAAATGTGTTCACGATATTTTTACCCATGCATCTACAGCAAAAGTACTTTTCTTTGATGCAGTATATTCTTCTAGCGTATTTTATTTTGCATTGCAGATGTACTTTGAATTGGTCCCTCAGCTCCCCTGACTTCTTATATTCCACTCTACCTCTCAGGTTTCCAGATTAGCTTTTGCAGGAGAACATCTCCTGCTGCCTTCATACTACTCCTGAGTTTTCCTGTGACTCTGCTGACTCACTATCAGGCTTCTTCTCATTCAGCATCTGAACCAAAGTTTCATTATCAAAGCTCTTGGCGAGCATCTGCTATTATTTCATGGTACTAATTTTACGCACAGCAGTGGTACGGGATCTTTTGTAACTACTCCACTCCTGTATCTTTCTTAGCTGTGCCATCTGTGGTGTCATTACTATAGTTTTCCCACATCTCTGAAAATATTATGGATTGCTCTATTTACACTATCTATGCGTAACATATATGTTGACATTTCTTTTCAATTTTTCTTAACATATAATGCACCCAAACACAAAAAATTGGTTTTATCATTTAAATGACTAAATAAATAAATAAAAACTACCACAATAAATAAAATACCACAAAAACAAAACCCAGTCCACAAAACTAACATTTCTAGAGCTACATAACAAAGTTAAAAAACTCCTCAAACAGGACAAAATCAATTACCACAATATTCAAGAAAAATAACATACTATCTCCAGGCAAAACCTCCACACCCCTCCAACCTCTATCACTAACCCTGAAAACATAGCAACACAATTTAATACTTATTTTACAAAAACAATACTAGCCCTAGCCAATACAAACAACTCCAATAGCCATGCCCCAATAACTCCCCATCTCAGTAAACCCTCTCAAAACAACTTCAGTCTATTTACACCACAATTAGTAACAGTAAATACTGTAAAAAAAAACTACTGCTCAAACTAAAACCAACTACCTTAGCTACAGACAAACTACCAGCCGAATTTCTGAAAGTAGTTGCTGATGGAATAGCTTACCTAGTAGCAATACTCATAAACAGATCTATGTCAGAGTGCATAATACCTGCTATACAGAAAAAATGTCATATAATACCCTTCAAAAAGGAGGCAACTCCACCAAAACATAGCAACACAATTTAATACTTGTTTTACAGAAACAATACTAGCCCTAGCCAATACAAACAACTCCAATAGCCATGCCCCAATAACTCCCCATCTCAGTAAACCCTCTCAAAACAACCTCAGTCTATTTACACCACAATCAGTAACAGTAAATACTGTAAAAAAAAAACTACTGCTCAAACTAAAACCAGCTACCTAAGCTACAGACAAACTACCAGCCGAATTTCTGAAAGTAGTTGCTGATGGAATAGCTTACCTAGTAGCAATACTCATAAACAGATCTATGTCAGAGTGCAATAATACCTGTTATACGGAAAAAAATCTCATATAATACCCTTCAAAAAGGAGGCAAGTCCACCAATTTTAGCAACTACTGGCCAATCGCTATTCTATCACCCTTATCCAAAATCCTAGAGATGGTGGTCCATACTCAACTCATGTACTACCTTAACACCCACAATCTATTATCAATCACACAACATGGATTTCTCCTCCATCATAGTACAACTACAGCCCTCATGTCCTTTACTAATACAGTCAACCAACTTAGAAATTCAGGGCAATTCATATCCACCATATTTCTAGATCTGTCCAAAGCATTTTATATGGTAAACCACAAGAAACTGATCAAAGTCCTCTCCTCCCAAAACCTTAGTGCTCCCACTGTTACCTGGTTCCAAAACTACCTATCAGACTGACAACAGGCTGTATTGTGGCAACATCACCTGTCCACTCTCCTCCCAGTCTCCCTAGGTGTCCTGTAAGGCTCGATCTTAGGACCACTATTGTTCTCCCTCTTTACCAACCAACTCCAGACCTCCACTCACCAAGCATCTCTGATACAATACGCAGATGACTTTACCCTCATATGCTCTGCCCCACCATACAGGACCTCCACACTATAACCCAGAACTACTTTCTATCAGTAGAATCCTGGCTTACCAATTCTCAACTCATTCTAAACCCAAATAAAACCAAATTCTTCCTTTTTTACCCTTCAAGAAAACCTACAACACTGCCAGTTTTCACCCTAGTGTCCAAAAACAAAACTATTATCACCCCTGTGACACATACCAAACTGCTAGGGATTGAAATTGACAACAATCTAAAATTTGATATCCACATAGCCCAAACTATCAAGAAAGTTCATAAAAATTAGGCCTCCTTTACAGAAATAAGAAATTTTTAGCCAGATCTACAAAAGCTACCATTGCCCGGACACACATCCTGTCACCCCTAATATACACCTCCCCTATACTAACCAACCTATGCAAATCAGACCTTACTAAACTAGACTCATGTTACAATGAAATAGCCAAATTTGCTACAACCCCCTCCCTTACAAAACACACCATTACACAGCCCTTAGACAACTAAACTGGCTAGAACTTCCTCAGTTCCTCCAATACAAGCAACTAACCTTCACCCATGAAATATTCCATGAACCAGATAAAACCCCAGCCCTTCAATATCTCATACAACCATCCACCACCACTAGAACACTTTGTTCCAGTGACAAACTCCTAGTTAAATCCAACAAAGCTAACAACTCAGCTGGAGAATCCTTATTCTCTAACATCATTCCTAAAATATGGAATAAACTACTCACTTCCATCACTTCCATCTGCATCATAATACAATTTTAAAAAACTTCTATTTCCTCACTTAGAAAAATCCTGGCTTTGCTCTTGCTACCCACTTGACTAACTCTATATTCTCCACCTTTTATACATACCCTCTGACTTTAGATTTACACTTTTTACAGAACTATCCTATTATGCCGTCTTCCTTCCCTATATATACTTACTCTTTTACCTCACATCATTTCAGTCTTCCTCAAAAATATCATACTGTGCTTTCTAATATATATATGCTAGTCTAGTTTGTATAATACCATATACTCTTTGATGTACAAATTTTGTTACAATTACTAAAGTGTCATCTTTTTCAGTTATTTATATTTGCAATGTATACTTTCATTATTAACCTGTACTCTCTAATGTTTGTTTTTTCATATTGTTGGAATTTTTCTCCCCGGGCCTCTGCTGAAAATGGACCTGTGTCCAGTCAGACTTTCCCAGTAAAGAAATGTTAAATAAATAAAAATAGATAAATGAATACAAAAAATCTGATTTTTAAAGTCAAGTATTGTTTAAAATGTCTTTATCTCTCCATCATTTCACCCACAACCATCATTTTATTAGATCTAGCACATTATTCGCCATCTTTATATTTATTATACAATAATCCTTTACACTGTCTTTCCCATAATATCCTGATTGCTATGAACAACATTCTGTCCAGTTTTTCAGTTCCACATTTGTTTCTTATATTTTCCATATAGTATCATTTCCATTGTTTTATCTTTGAATCCTTCCATTAGTATTCCTTTTTAAAATGTCTCCAAAACTGTTCATTTATTTGTACCCTAAAACACTGCTTTGTTGTTTCTTCCTTATTACACTCATCACATTTTATTTTTTCCATTACCTTATATTTCATGTCATAAAAATTCTCATAATTTTCCATTCTTTTCTTTATAGCATTTTAGATCTTTTTTAATTCTTTCCAAGGATATACCATATAGTATTTTTCATTATTATTGTTATACCATAATTTTCTGTTTTTATCAATCCCGTTTATTTTCACCTTCCAAATTTTTTAAAATGTTCATGCTGTTTTCCTCCCATTTTTCTTGTTTGCCATTTCTTTTACCTTGTTTGTTTCCATAATTCTTCATATCATACATATAGCATTTTCCTCATTTGCCATTTCTTTTACCTTGTTTGTTTCCGTAATTCTTCATATACATATAGCATTTTCCTCATCATTTATAACTCTCTCTCACTCTCTTCTTTAATACCCTGAAAAATGCATAGATGCACAGTGCACTACAGTTTTTTTTTTTGTTTTTTTTTTAGATTCACCCCTTGTTATTTTTTATCATATATCACCCCTCTTTTCACTGGATTAAATCTCAAAACATAAATACAATTAACAGTATTTCTAATGCATTTTCTCCATTTTAGTTGGAAACCTGTATCAAATATGCAAATATTCAAATATGTATTTTTTTTTTTAATATATGCATTTTATTAAATTATACCTTAGAACTTCTCCATTGTTGGTATTATAACTCCTTTTCTCATTTATAGTTTTGCTTCTTTCATGTCATACAAACATGTCTGAATTACTGCATTCATTACAAGTGCAGACACATACTTAATAGACATCCTTGTATAACTCCCATACCTCCCAACCATCCTGAATTACTTGGTTTTTACCAAGTTTTGAGGTCCAAATGAAGGTGTGCCACGATTGCCAAGTGGCACCCATTCATTTCTGATTTTTTTTCTTTTGTTTTTTTAATTTTTCCATGCTTTGAGCTGACGTCATCATGTGCACAATGACATCAACTCCGTCAGGGCTACCAGCCTGTCGGAATTAAGCTCAAGGAGTTCATGTCGTGGCCGTGCATGCATTTCCAGGCTGATGTGAGCGGGAACATCTGAACTTGCACAGTAAGGAATCATGTTTGGGAACATGATTGCAGTGTGAACTATGATTACGAATGGGAATGGATTTATAAATGCAGATTACGGCAGTATGAACTACGAATGGACTTGTCGGTCAAGAGGAACTACAAATGGGAATGGACCTGGTTGGGGAAGAGGGTGTGTGACCTGCTGCAGTAAAGAAACTTACTTTTGAATTATCTTCAGTCGGGGGAAGAGGGTGTGTGTGTGTGTGTGTGTGTGTGTGTGTGTGTGTGTGTGTGTGTGTGTGTGTGTGTGTATACAGAATTAAATACTCTACATTGACTGCCATTTCATTATTATATTTGTGCCTAGAACTAAGTTTAACTCTATTAGATGTACTTAGCTCCATTAAGAACACCTGTATGATTTAGTAATGACTACTCACATAGCAAGTAAGATCCTGGTTGGGGTATTTAGTCTTTAGGTTCCCATTCCAACAGGACAAGCTGCATATTGCACCCTAAACAGCATTATTTCCCTGTCTACTATTAAGATTTTCACTGGTTGCCTCCAGTACTCAAACAGACTTGAACTGCTTGGGATCCTGTAGCCTCTTTAAGAATCTGCTAAAGTTTTTGTGAAAACCATGTCTTTTATTTCGCCCAGTCATTTATATTGTAAGCACAAATTGTTATTTTCCTGCTTCTTTTCCAGTAATGGCATTTGTACGGCCTTGTGAGTTTCCACGGGACATTAAAAATCTGTTTCATGCATGGCAACTTCTTTTCTTCAGAAATATAGATAACAAAGATTATAATAAAATCATTATGGTAAGAAGAAACATACCTTTAATATATCAGCATGATTCTACAGGACCTGTTATACAGGAAAGATATTTACATAATATTTGCAAACTGTCTGTTCCATTGTGGTTTAAAGAATAAAATGTGTTTTACTTATTTATTTATGCATTTTAGGTGACATCAGCTGCTTAAGTTGTGCAAGCTGATACACACTACACAAAAATAAAAAAGGAAAGGCAAACTAGCACATTATACAAGAGTACTTCCAGGCTGGTAGATCAAAGGCACAGCAGCTGCAATAATCCTTCAGTCTATCACATATATTTCACCTTTTATCCCTTCTTGCTAAGTTATTCATTCAGGAAAGTAGTTTGGCTTGTTATAGGTCATAGGTTATTAAACTTTGAAGTATGAGATACCCATCACTTTTCGGATATAACATATCTGTTCTTACATTGTGTAAGTAATAACCAATGTATCTTTCTTCATGGTGTCAAATGATACTAGACCAAACAACCATTTGCCATGTTACTTTCTTTTGTGGGTTTGGGAGGGGATGGCATTGATCTATATTTTCAGGTCCATATATATTAATGTGCAGTGAGTAATGTAATAAGTGTTGTTAATGTTGGCCCTGTAATTAAACATTGTTTCTATTGTAATAACTGAATTATGTCCTGACCTTACTATAAGCAATTATTTCTGGTGGAATTGTTTGAACAGACTTACTTAAAAATAATTATTTAACTCCCAACGATCACTGCAATTATTTATTCTACACAGGTACCTTTACATTTTCTCATGAATAACCATAATTAGAGTTACTAAAACATTTTGAGTTTATGCTTAACAAACCTCACTACATTAGTGGTACCTTTCATTTTATGTTGACCATTAAATATATTGTTAGTTTAACTATTTGTTGATTTATTTTTAACTACTGTTTTTTTTTCAGACTAGTGATTGTTTTGCAGTAACTGTAGTCTTCTGAAAGCAGTACCATACATATATGTAATCATCAGTGCCTTAGCGACAGATTGTCATAAAACATCATCAGCTTAACTCTTGTTTTGTAGTCTTAAGCTTTTGTTTACATTGCAACTCTTTTAATTGTGCTCATCAGAATCATTTAGTTTCAGTGTCAGTGGCGCAACAGGTAGCACATTTGCCTTTGATTATGGTTGTGGGTTCCATTCCCACTCCAGAGTATTGAGAGCTATGGTGAGAAGTGAGAACTGAATTCACTAAACGATAGCCATTTAAGTTTCAGTCTTCCTATCTTTCAGGAAACTGCTGATTTGGCATAGTGTTATGTTGCTCGGACTGTAGTCCCCAGGATCCTGGGCTCAAGACTTGGCAGTGAAATGCATGGTGGTAACACATTTTATTCTAGCAACTTTCCAAAATTATACAAGCAATGTTTAAAATGTGTCCTTGTTTTTTGGCCTTTTGTTGCTCCGCCCTCCAAAAAACCCTGAAATTGTAAATAAGTGCAAGAAGCTGTGCAAGATGCCTACTGTCATTCTCTCTCTCTCCCTCTCTCTCACTATATATACATACATACATACATATATATATATATATATATATATATATTGTGTGGGTGCGGAAGTACACTTTTATGATGGAAATGTTCTGAATTGGGCAGTTTTCTCATTATTGGTTCATGCATTTTCTTTCATTGCCTACTGGAAAAATGTTCAAACAATACATTTAAAATGTGCTCTGTCTAACAAGTGTGCTGTATTATACAAGGAATATATATTTAATAAAGTCAGGAAGGTGTATCAAAGAACACATGTATGTTTCTTGTTTTGTGTGTAAGGGGCCAATGATTTGAAAACAGCCCAAAGGTAATCTTTATCCACGACTGGCCAGATGCATTTTCTTTGTATGTGGTGTGGGTTTCAATGTTGTTTCAATGAATGTGAGTTTCAAGGGCAGAGAAGTTTTAATGCCAAGTCTATTTTCATTGTGAGACAGTATTGCTTTGTTTATCAGATATCTGTTAGTGTTTGTGCATTGTGCTATAAAATATAAAAATAAAGTCCAAATAATCATTGTAGAAGTAAAAGCAGTATGCACACATTAGTGTTTATGGTAAATGGGGCGAATTAGCCAGGTAATGCGATATTGAAATGGCGCAGGGGGACTCTGGTGCCATATTTTGTGTTTGTAAGTTGGTATCCCATAATTCCATTGGAGTGAGCAGGGTTACATGATCATGTATGCAAATTTTCTGTTAATCAGTATACAGATTTGTACCTATTTTTCATGGGCCTTGTCCAGATCTTTGATGTTTCCAGGTTGAGAGGTATGATAACTCATCTCTTAATTTTTATCTTTCCTCCAGTTCATCCATTTCCCACAGCTTTAACCCATGACATTTCTTAACATATTTTATAACATTTAAGATGTTTCTCCTATCCCACATATTTCTATAATCTTCCCCACTGCTTCATGGCTAACCTTGTCAAAAGCATTTGCCACATCACTTCACTACCTTTACTTCCATATTTTCTTTCAAGATCATATTTGTTACTCCATTTACTATTATTAACATTTCTTTCCCGTCTATCCCCTTGATTTCAAAAAACTCCTTCTCCTATAACTTCATCCAAAAACCTGCATCCTTTCTTGTATTATCTTCATAAGGATTTTATAATCTGCATTTCACAGTGTTAGTGGTCATCAATTTTTTGCATCTCTTCTTTCATCTTTTTCCATACAAATTTAATTTGTTCGCCACAAATCCCTTATTAATTTCTCTAATATTCATTTACTATTTTACAGAAGAAGTTTTTCTAACAGGTTATGGGATCAGACACATAGAAATCCCTGGCACCCAGATACAACCAGCTACAGCAAATAAGTGCAAGATACAGCGATAGATAAAGTAAGGAGAAAATGATAAAGATAACTACCGGCGCTTCATCAGCAAAGCTTTCAGTAGCGACTCTGATGAGCCAGAACCCCCAGTCTTGGAAATTCAAGATGAGGATGTTTCTCATAGGAGAAGGTACGTGGGAATGTATAAATGAAGTCAGACTGGCAGCACCCATGGATGAGTGGACAGAAAAGAATCAAAACGCTCAGATCACGATCTCCCTTTGCATAGACGATGATCAAATTATGCAACTGTGAAACCGCTAAAGAAATGTGGGAGGAATTTCAAAAGGTACATGAAAAAGCTAATCTCAGCAAAAAAACTCAATTTAATTAGAAAACTATTTCGGACTAAGCTGATGAAACACCAGGATATGCAGGATTATATAAGCCATAGCTTAGAAATGGTTGAAAGGCTGAGAGGTATTGGGGAGGATATAAATGATGTTCACATTTCGGCACTTTTACTTAGTGGTCTACCTGAAATTTATGAAACTCTTGCTACAGCACTTGATGCACGTCCAGATGATGAACTGGCATTAGAATATGTTAAAGGCAAGCTTTTGTTCAAATACAAGCACAAGACAGAAAGCATAAAAAGTGAAAGTATGTTCGGTACAGAGGCTGATTTAAAGATAAAAAACAGAAATAAAAACAGTTATATGCATCTAGAAACACGTAAATGCTTTGTGTGTAAAAAAAAAAACAGGACACTTAAAGGCAGATTACATTCTAGCTTTCCATATTCTGCAAAGACAAGCTAAATCACAACAAGCTAAGAATGTCTAGGAAGAAGCAGATGTTTCTTCAGACACAGAGTATGCATTTGAGTCCAAATGTGGCACCTCATCTGTGCATGCATGGTGTGCTGACTCAGGAGTTACAAGTCATATAACCACTATGCTTTGCCAGAGATAGCCTGCACCTGTTACGCCTGGGATTCCACATACTGATAACGCTCTTGCCACCCCTATAGTGCCTTTTTTAGGTAAGGTTCAAATGACAAATTCACCACCGTAACAGGAACAGACAAGCAAAAACTGAAGGAAATGCTACTTAATGCTAGAAGTCTAAATCTCAAAATGCACTCCCTCGAGGCACTCCTTTAAATGGAGAATATCGATATCTGTACAGTGACTAAGACCTGGTTCAAGACTCCAGACAGCACCCCTGCATCACCAGGCTGTAACTCATACCTCACTTTTCGGCCATTTAACCTGTAATGGAACACCAAAGGTGGAGGTGTGTCCATATTCATTAAGGATATCCAGACCTCCAGGCTAGTTGCTCAGCATAATGCATCCGAGGTTATCCAAGTGCAACTAACTCTGGGCAAAACTGCAATCCAAACTGTAGCTTGCTACAGATCCCCACCATGCCCCAGGATTCCCACTCCTCTTTTCTTGATATACTGGAAAATATTAGGGCTCAACCAAACACCCTAATGGGCGATTTCAACTCATTAACTTGGGAAAACTACTCATGTACCAACTCCTTCGCTCAACACTTTCTGGAATTCATAAATTCCAATGCCCTGGATCAACTTATCCATGCCCCCACCAGGGGCAACAATATTCTAGACCTAGTCATTACCAACATGAATGACCGGTGTTCCACTCCTGGTCAACTCCTCGTTGGTCAGAGCAGACCCATTAAGGAAACCATGGTAAAACATTTCTCCAAAGCCAACTTCATGCTTCTTAAGACAGAAGAGGTGAACTTCATGACACCCATGCAGATGGACAATACAGTTACGACTGCCGAATCCTACACAAATGCACTCTATAAGCTCTTACACGAGTGCATGGATCGTGCTATCCCAAACAGAACCAAGGCGCTATCTTCCACAAAAAGGAAGCCAGTCTGGTGGTCCCCTGCCATAAACAAGCTCTAGAACAGAAGGAAGAAACTGTTGCAAAAGAGAGTAAAATCCCATGAGTGGAGGAACTCCCTGGACAGCCTCAGTAAGAAGCTGAGATCCTTTATAAGATTCACCAAAGCTAGCTATGAAAACAAAATCACCACTGATTCTAGGGACAACCACAAAGCATTCTATAGCTATGTCAAGATCTGCTCTGAGTTACAGCACAACGGCACGAAAATTACAGAACCAACTGATATTGCCAACATCCTGGCAGATAGGTTCAGTGCTAACTTTACCCCCCTCTCAACCCCTAAAGGGCCCATATCTATACAGGAAGAATGCAGAGTCCCTGTAATCACAGCTATGCAGGTAAAAGCTGCACTCTTTAAAGCCAAAAACACAGCATCCATGGGAATGGACAACATCCCAGGCTGCATTTTACACAAACTTCAGGACGAACTGGCTGCCCACCTAAGCACCATGTTCAATCATAGCCTCACATCAGGCTTTGTGCCCACTGAATGGTGCACAGCAACAGTTATCCCACTCTACAAAGGGGGATCCACCACTGATCCTGGGAACTCTTGTCCTATTAGCCTGATGAGCCTGGTCTGTAAGGCCATGGAACATGTCATCATGGAATTCATATACAAAGACATTGGTAACCTCCAAACTCTGGACCCCACCCAGTTTGGGTTTGTGAAAGGCAGATCATACCTTCTGAACCTGATCGACTTCTTTGAGGCAGTCACCAAAGCCGTAGACAAGGGTAAGGTGGCTCACACAGCCTATCTTGACCTTGCCAAGGCTTTCACCACCATCCCCCATTCTGGAATTATAGTTAAACTCACTAAACTAGGTATAAATCCCTACGTCACAAGATGGGTTGCCAACGGTCTCACTGACAGAACCCACACTGTAAAAGTTGCAGACTACAAATCTGACTTCAAACCAGTGACAAGTGGAGTACCACAGGGTTCAGTCCTGGGATCTCTCCTGTTTGGTATCTACTTCTCCGAAGTACAGGGTAACACAGAAGGCCTTTGGCTAATGAAGTTCGCAGATGACTGCAAACTAGGAGCCATAGTCCAGTCCCCAAATTATGTGGACATCCTACAGAAGGGCCTCACTGAGACAGATGCCTTGTGTTAGAGCCATGGCCTCAAGCTCAGTGCCAAAAAGTGCATTGTCATCCCCTACTACATAGGCGGCAGTCTACTTAACACCGAATGTGTGATGAGACCTTGGGACCCAGGTGGACAGTAGTCTCTCCTCTGATAATCACATCACCACAGTAGTGAGGAAATCCTTCTACGTGGCACACCTCATCACAAAAGGGATCTTATCCAGGAAAAAAGAGGTCATTGTTCCCCTCTACTCAACACTCATTAGACCCATTATAGAGTACAACATCCCTTTTGGAATGTACCTCCCAAGATATCTGCAGCAGCTGAAAAGGCCACAGAAGTACCTCACAAAGAGGATTACTGGCCTCAAATAGATGCCCTACATTGACCATCTCAAAAAACTCCAGCTTTACTCTGTAAAATATTGCCTACTCTGAGGTGATCTCAGCCTAACATATAAAGCTATGTAAACCACGGGGTGACACAAACGCAAACTATTTAAACACCAAAAAAGGATGGGCAAACTCAGTAAATCCACAACAATTAATTTAATAAAGTTAGCGCTTTCGTCTGCTTATAATAAGCAAACTTTAGACAAATGACACAAGGAAATTCTATCTCTTAAATAACAAATGCATGACATCACTTTCTAGCTCAATTAAGTCACAAAAGTAAATATGTTTAAAATTATTGAAACTGTTGTGTAGTAAAATAAATATATATATATATATATATATATATATATATATATATATATATATATATATGCACACACACACACACACACACACACACACACACACACACACACACACACACACACACACACACAGTCTTTCAAACTAAAAAAAAGTTGTTTTAAAAAAAATCCTCTTTCTAAAGATTTTCATTTTAGCAAACATTTCACATTGCAGTTCTTATTTAATAGGTTCATAGGTTGGTACTAGGCTATCAGCCCTAGGACCTATACAAGCCTAGCCATAACAATTCCCTGGCTATTTCTTCCCACACTATTTACTTCCCTGGACCCCTGTCTAGCAGGGCGACTGACGTGATCCCTGGGGTGAATTTCCTTTCTCCCATCCAATTGTCAAGGTTCCTTTTGAAGAGGGCCAAAGAGGCACTCTGCTTGACATGTATGGGCAATCTATTCCAGAGTCTGGGGAGTCCCTGGGTCAGGAAGCTATCCCTCCAGCATGTTTTATTTATTGTGATGACAAGGTTTAGATCCCTGGAGCATGTGGCTCTGAGGGATTGGGATTTCTTTAAGTGTAGCATGTCCAACAGCTCTGGGTTTGACATGGCCTTGTATGTTAAGCAGAGATCGCCTCTGAGTCGACGATATGCGACAGAGTATAGCTGGAGTTTTTTAAGGCGGTCAGCGTAGGGAATCTGCTTTAGGCCTGTGATTCTTTTAGTGAGGTATTTCTGCGGCCTTTCCAGTTGTTGCAGATGTCTTGAGAGGTGCATACCAAACAGGGCGTTGTATTCTATAATGGGTCTAATGAGGGATGAGTACAGTGGGACAATGACCTCCTTTTTTCTGGATGAAAAGCCCTTAGTGATGAGGTGTGCCACATAGAAAGATTTCCTGACTGTTGTGGCGATGTGGTTATCGAAGGTGAGACCACTGTCCACCTGTGTCCCTAAGTCTCTTATCACAATTTCGGTGTTTAGTGTACTGCCACCTATATGGTAATTCACAGATACATGTTTTTTCCCAAAGGGGATAACTATACATTTCTTGGCATTGAGCTTGAGCCCATGGCTCTGGCACTAAGCATCTGTTTCTGTAAGGCCCTTTTGTAGAGTATCCACATCATTTGGGGATTCAATAATGGCTCCCAGTTTGCAGTCATCTGCCAACTTTGTTAGCCAGAGTCAATTAGTGTTGGCCTGTACTTCAGAGAAGTAGATGCCAAACAAGAGCAGTCCCAGGACTGAACCCTGAGGTACTCCACTTGTTACTTGTCTGGAGCTGGATTTGGAGTCGGCTACTTTTACAGTGTGGGTTCTATCAGTAAGCCAGTTAGCAACCCATTGGGTGACGTAGGGATTAATGCCCAGCTTAGTAAGTTTATCTATGAATCCAGAGTGGGGGATGGTGTCAAAGGCCTTCGCAAGGTCTAGATAGGCTGTGTGGACCACCTTACCCTTGTCCATGGCCTGATTCGAAGAAGTCAATCAGGTTCAGGAGACAAGATCGGCCTTTCACGAACCCAAACTGGGTGGGGTCCAGTGTTTGAAGGTTGCCAATGTCTTTGTTTATAAGTTCCATGATAATACGCTCCATGGCCTTGCAGATAAGGCTTGTCAGACTGATGGGACGGTAGTTTCCAGGATCCAAGGTGGATCCCCCCTTATGGAGTGGGATAACTGTAGCTCTGAGCCACTCAGTGGGCATGAAACCTGAGGTGAGGCTATGATTAAACATGACACTTAGGTGAGGTGCCAGTTCATATTGTAGTTCATGTAGTACACAGCCTGGGATGTCATCTGGTCCCATGGATGCTTTATTCTTAACTTTGGAGAGTGCGTTTTTTACCTGTGTGGCCATTATTACTGGAATTTGGCAATCTTCCGGTATTGAGATGGGCCATTTAGGGGGTGAGAGGGGGGTGAAGTTGGCACTGAATTGATCTGCCAGGATATTGGCAATATCCTTGGGATCAGTATATTTAATGCCATTCTGTTTTAGCTCAGAGCAGATCTGAGCATTGCCATTTAGATTTTTGACATAGAATACCTTGTAGTTGTCTTTGGAATCTTTGGCAATTTTATTTTCATAACTAGCTTTGGAGGATTTTATGAGGGATCTCAGTTTCTTACTGAGGCTGGTAAGGGAGTTTTTTGCATCCTAGGATTTTCCTCTTTTCTGCAACAGTTTCTTCCTTTTGTTGTAAAGTTTTTTTATGGCAGGGGACCACCAGATTGACTTCCTTTTTTTGGATGAGAGCATCTTGGTTTTATTTGGGATGGCACGATTCATGCATGAGTGGATGTGCTCGTACAGTGCCTTAGTGTAGGATTCAGCAATTGAACTTTCAGTTCCCGTCTGCATGGGTGTTATGAAGTTTGTCACTTCTGACTTGAGTAGCATGAAGTTGGCTTTGGAGAAGTTTTTTATGGAGGTTTCCTTACTGGAGAGTGCGGGTGAGATGTGGATGTTAAGGGTGATTAGCTTATTGTCAGACCTGATTAACGAGGGGGTGACCATGGGTGTGGAACATCGATTTCCCATGTTGGTAATGACCAGGTCTAGGATATTGGAGCCCCTGGTGGGACTATGGATTAGTTGATCCAGGGCGTTGGAATTTATGAATTCCAAGAACCGTTGGGCAAAGGTGTTGGTACATGAGTAGTTTTCCCAGTTAATGGCAGGGTAGTTAAAATCACCCAGTATTAGGGTGTCTGGTTCTATCTTAATATTTTCCAGTATGTTTAGAAAGGTGTAGTGAGAATCTTTGGGTACGGTGGGGGATCTGTAGCAAGCTACAATTTGGATTGCAGTCTTACCTAGTGATAGTTGCACCTGGAGAATTTCAGACGCATTGTGTTGGGCAACTAGCCTGGTGGTGTGAATATCCTTGGTGAATATTGACACTCCTCCACCTTTAGTGTTTCGGTCCTGGTTTGGTGGCCGAAAAGTGTGGTAAGAGTTGTAGCCTGGTATTGCAGGTGTGCTCTTTGGAGCCTTGAACCAGGTCTCAGTTACTGCACAGATATCGATGTACTCCATTTTTAGGAGTGCCTCAAGAGTGTGCAGTTTGAGGTTTAGACTTCTAGCATTGAGTAGCATTACTTTCAGATTTTGCATGCTTGTACCTGTTACAGTGGTGGTTTTGTCCTTTGAACTTTGCCTAAAAAAGGCACTATAGGGGTGGCAAGAACCTTAGTCAGTAACCTGAATCCCAGGGGCGACAGGTGCAGACCATCTCTGGCAAAGCATTGTGGTCTGTCAATCATGTCATCCCAGCCAGACAAATACTGGATCCCCTTTGAATGACACCAGAAGCTTAGCCAGTTGTTGAAGTCAATCATTTTGTCCTTATATTGTGGTATCATTCTGGGAGAAGGCAGGATGCTACTCAGGGCTAGGGTCATACCTGCCTGGGCCACATGATCTGAGAGCTCTTCCATGTCTCTTTTCATGTAGTCCAGGGAGGTATGTCTCAAGTCATTCACTCCAACATGGACAATGACAGAGTCATATTTGTACTTGTTGTGGAGTGACTTGAGTGCATGCGTTATGTGGCGGATCCTGACACCCGACAGGCAGCTGACTGTACTTTTCTCCTTGTTCAGGATAACTAAAGGCGTTCAGTGATAGCTGCCAACTGAGATCCTTTTCCTACAAAATGAGTGACCAGGGACATCCACGAATGTCAATAAGAAGTTGTTCCATGACCAAAAAGGAGAACGTATGCCCTATATTACTGGAAAACTTTATTGGAAAAACCTATTAGAAAACATGTCAACAGTCCTGGGATATACATATGCGGAAGATGGAACTTATGCAAGTACATAAAAGTTGGTAGAAAATCTGTTATCAACAGACATCAGTTTTTTTTATAACGGGTAGATTCAGTTGTAAAACTTAAAGGAGTGATATATTTAGCTACGCGCCAAAAATGCGAATGTTTTTCTGTAGGTAAGACCAAAAGACAGTTAAAACAGCACATTTATGAACACATGTATAACATTGAGAAACAAAATCCCACAAATGCCCTGGCCAGACACATTTCTAGTAATACAGGGCATACGTTCTTCTTTTTATTCATGGAACAACTTCTTACTGACATTCGGGGAGGTCCCTGGTCACTCATTTTGTAGGAAAATGAGCTTAGTTGGCAGCTATCACTGAATGCCTTTAGTTACCCTGGATTAAATGAGAACTGCAATGTGAAATGTTTGCTAAAATTAAAATCTTTAGAAAGATGATTTTTTAAAACAACTTTTTTTAGTTTGCAAGACTGTGTATGTATGTATATATATATATATATATATATATATATATATATATATATATATATATATATATATATATATATATATATATATATATATATATATATATATATATATATAATGTATTTTACTACACAACAGTTTCAGTAATTTTAAACATTTACTTTTGTGACTTAATTGGGCTAGGAAGTTGTTGTCTTTCAGCTTTTCCCTGTTAGGGGTCGCCACAGCGGAACTCCGGTCCGCTAATGATTGGCAGTAGATTTTCTCGAATGCCGAGGTGCCAGCTCGACATTCAACCTTCAACGAAGGCACGCCCATTTACGCATGTCTTTTGAATGCCCACCCAACCACGGGGAGGACATGCAGACTCCACACAAAAGGCACTCCTCACACTCCAGCCGAGAATCGGACGGGAGAACCTCTTGCTGTGAGGCAACAATGCTACCGCTGCACCACTGCGGAAGATCACAATTCGGATAGGAAGTGATGTCATTTATTATTTGTTATTTAAGAGATATAATTTCCTTGTGTCATTTGTCTGAAGAAGTTTGCTTATTATAAGCAGACAAAAGCGCTAACTTTATTAAATTAATTGTTGTGGATTTGCCGACTTTGCCTCTCCTTTTTTGGTATATAAAGCTATGTCAAACCCAGAGCTGTTGGACATGCTACACCTAAAGAAATCCCAGTCCCTCCGAGGTACACGCTCTAGGGACCTAAACCTTGTCACCACAATAAACACCACATGGTAGAGGGATAGATTCCTGTCCCAGAGACTTCCCATACTCTGGAACAAGCTACCCATCTATGTCAAGCAAATATCCTCATTAGCACTCTTCAAGAAAAATCTTGATGAGTGGATGGGAAATAGCAAATACACCCCGGGGATCACTTTTGTGGCTCTGCTCGACAGGGGCACAGGAAAATAACTAACTTGGGTGACGTAAGCCAGGGAACCTTGTTGGCTAGGCTTACTTAGGCCCTTGGGCCAATAGCCTAGTACCTACCTATGAACCTATATATATAACAACAACTACTATGTGTGATATATTTCAGTTATGTGTAATAATATGTTTAGCCACAAGATGGCAGAGTTTTCTGGTGGATGCTTATGGTAATATGCTTGATGTAATTTCCTGTTTCTTGTGCAGTGTTTTTTGACATTTAAAAAAAATAAACGCACCTCGGTTTAGACTGCAATCAGGCTGTAAGCATCTATTTGCTGTGCCCAAAAGTTTTTCTAACACTTATCTCTTCATGTTAACAAAAATCCTGTGTCTCAGCGTCCTCCCTCTTCCCTGAGCTAGGGCTGCGTTTTCTTTCGGCTGCGTTTTTTGATTCTCCTCACGTAAAGGCATCCTGGGTGCTCCCTGCCTTCCAACCAAGAAAAACCTCTCCTAATCTGGAAGACGTCCTTGAAGCTGTCTGCTTGTCAGGCTTAGTAATGATTTAGCTACTAAAGTATTGTTTCATTAAAGGGATCCTGGGTGCTCCCTCCCTGTCTTACAACGAAGAAAAACCTCTCCTAAACTGGAAGACGTCCGTGAAGCTGTTTGCTTGTCAGGCTTAGTAATGATTTAGCTACTAAAGTATTTTTTGCATGTATGTGAAATTCCTACTTTATCAGCAGTACCTGTAATTATTATATCTATCTGGTAACCCCTCTGTGTGAGATCTTGCAGCCTAACGCAGACCCCTATCCACCACCTCTACCTAGTCTTGTTTCCCGTATCTCCTGACTTTGGTAGTAAACCCTCATTAACTTGCCCAGTTGCCTTTTTCTGTCTGTCCACTAGATGGCAGTATCCAACCAACATATTTTTTTGCTTTTAAATATCTAACCCAATTAGTCCTACTCCTTTTAGTGATAACTACTGTCCTAACCTCCTTGTTAAATGGTGTAAATTTGACTATTCACCCCCTCAATCTTTTTACTAATTTTAAGTCTTGAAAACACTTTTGTAACAAACAGTTTTTTTCCCTAATCTAACATTTTAAAGCCAATTCACTAAAGGCAACTGATACTTTTTCTGCTCTACTTACCATCCATGGAACCTTCTTATTCCCTACTCTGCCCTTTTTTGCTATCCTAGTTCAGCCCTTTGTTTATCCCCTCCCCCTATCTGGAAACCGCCTCTGAAGTTACTTATACTGGGCATCTACTTTTTGGCGCCACTTTTAACCCTCTGTCTCAGCATTCTCCCTCTCCCCTGAGCTAGGGCTGCGTTTTCTTTGGGCTGCTTGATTCTACTCACGGTAGGTTTGTGAAATTTTTTATCTTTTGTGTATATGTTACATGTTGGTTGACTGTTCAGTTACTGTATTTTTTTGCCATTGTTTTATTCACAAATGTTAACCTGCCTGTACACAGCCAGTATTTCATCGTGTTTGTTGCTTAGTTTAACTAATACTTAGTCATTAACCACTTTACGCTACTACTACAGTATTTGGTGCACCCTGCAAGTTTAGGGACAGATATTGTATCACAATTAGGTCTCAGTAGAAATGCTGAATCAAATTCTGTCCCGTAGCACACACTGATGAATTTAGCCATCTCAGAGTGTGGATAAAGCCAACGCTATTGATATGCGTCTTATGTGAGGCCCCCCCCCCATTTGTTGTGTAGACAGAATGCCTACTTATTATACTTTACTGTAAGTTATTGGCTGGTTAATCTCTGGTATTGTATATATGCAGTAACTTCTTTTATGCTGTACAGATACCCGAGACTCCCTTTGGGGCTTGTGGCTTTTATTTGAGGTTTTTCTCTCTTTTGCTCCACCTCCTGTATAAGAGAGATGCATCTGTTCCCACAAGTTATGGTTGTATTATTTCCTGCTGCCTAACTCCCGTACTGTTTAAGTCCCTGACCCTGCATTTAAAAGGTTCTTATTTTGTCCCCACGAATGAACCTTAAGGGTTCCTGTTCTTCTTCCTCACATCAGTAAAGGGACTAGTAGAAACTCAGTTAAACCGTAGCATTACTCATCCTGTCCATGTCCTAAAGGACATTGGCGCCAATTCTAAGGCGCTTTTTCAAGTGGGCTAGTTTGTCCTTATTCTCCCCCTTTGGTGGTTATTTTAAGGGACAGTCTCTCACAATCTGCCGAGTTTAGAGGTATAAGGCATTCTATTGACTCGCAATTTACTTACAACGAATGGTATTCTATGCGAGTGGTTTCTCCAGCTCAATAAGATTGTTTTTTGTAACTGAGGAAGTAGGATTTCATAACATGTCCATTTGAGTAACTCTTACTTTTGGGTAATTAAAATAGCTTACATTGGAAGTCTTTTTAGATGACAGTTTTATCTCGTACGTGGAGAGCTTACAACATTGTTTATCTAAACAGATTGGTGTTTAATGAGTTGTTACCGATATTTTTATTCTTTTCCTACTTTGTACCTGAGAGTTAACATTCTTCCAAACTTTGAAGACTGCCCTTCCTACTAATTTGTAGCTTATGTGAGTTTTCCATGTTCAGAATTACTTCACCGCATTTTTGCCACTTTCTGTACATTATCTGCCCTGCTTAGAAAATGCTCTAGTGACAACTCTAATTTCATATTTAGTGCATTCTTTAGCTGGGATTTTATTGGCTGTGATTTCTTGATTTCACAAATGTTTAATTTGTCCTCTGTCTCTTTGAGAACACGAACTGTGCATGCATTGGTAATTAGTAATCCTCAGCCTCACTGTTGAACTGGATATTTCCTAGTTTCCTTCCATTCTCTATAGAAGGAGAATTAGGATTTGTAGTTAATGTTTTGAATATCGGTATGCTACTGTTATATACCGTTTCTCCTAATTTTCTTTCATTTGTCCTCCAAGCTTATGCTCTTTGTCTTACTTCTTTTATAGACTACCCTCATTCTTGCTCCTTTTCCCCTCTCCACTTCATATTTCATCATTACTTTGTTGCAAATATTTCTCTACTTCTAAGCCCTGACCTCTTCTCCTAACTATTTCTCCTTTCTTTGAGTCCTTATGGTATTTTGTTACTCATAACTTCCCCCTTTTTCCTCTCTCTCATATACCTATAACTTGCTAACTTAGTGTTCTCTTTTTCCTCTCTTCCAGTAAAGGGATCCTGGGTGCTCCCTCCCTGCCTTACAACCAAGAAAAACCTCTCCTAAACCGGAAGATGTCCCTGAAGCTGTCTGCTTGTCAGGCTTAGTAATGATTTAGCTACTAAAGTATTGTTTCATGTATGTGAAATTCCTACTTTATCTGCAGTACCTGTAATTATTATATCTATCTGTTTGGTAACCCCTCTGTGTGAGATCATGCAGCCTAACGCAGACCCCAATCCACCACTTCTACCTAGTCTTGTTTCCCATACATCCTGACTTTGGTAGTAAACCCTCATTACCTCACCCAGTTGCCTTTTTAATTCTGTCCACTAGATGGCAGTATTCAACCAACATATTTTTAGCTGTTAAATATCTAACCTAATTAGTCCTACTCCTTTTAGTGAAAACTACTGTCCTAACCTCCTTGTTAAATGGTGTAAATTTGACTATTCACCCCTCAATCGTTTTACTAATTTTAAGTCCTGAAAACACTTTTGTAACAAACAGTTTTTTTTCCCTAATCTAACATTTTAAAGCCAATTCACTAAAGACAGCTGATACTTTTTCTGCTCTGCTTACCATCCAGTTCTACCCACCCCGTTCGCCCTACGGGCTCACTCTACTCCCCTAACCTACCCCTATTTCCCAACCACCATCAGTGCATCTAGCCTTATACTTCTCTAAACACACACCATCTTCCTTCATTAGCCAATAACCTAATTAACCTCATTATATACTTAGCAATCCCACTCCCACCTCTCCTATTTAATTTCTTCTTCCTATCTTTTGGATTAGTCCCTCCCCTAACCCCTGTACTTCTGTCTAAACAGACCCACCCCTGACTGATCCTTGTTCTCACTTCAATCTCCCTTTACTCATACTTATACATACCTACTCTCCCTGTATCTCCTATCTAACTCCATTCACTATGCCCATCTCCTACTTTAAAATGCACTCTAACCTGCTCCACTTATCTATAACACTAGGCACTCTGCTTTTATCCTACAAGCTTACTTACTATGAATCCCTACACTTTACACAATCCTACCCCCTCCTAAAACAAACTACCCCTCATTCCCTTTTAATCTCTACCTCCCATTGCAACATTACATCCTCAACAGTCTACCTTAAACCTCAGTTTCATAGAACAACCCATTTCAAGTATTCCACAAAAAAAATATCCCTATCCTAGGCAAACTACCAAAACTGTCTCCTATACCACAACAGTACCTACTTCTACATGGTGCTATTCATCCAAATCCAAGCCCAAACACTAGTAACCCTTATTCCCAGTCCCTCCATCCTGACACCTGCTATTCCCCCTCCCCTAGCAAAAACTCACTCCTTATAGCCCACCATAATATCAGAAGGTTAAATAATAAAACCAGCCACCTTCATGCCTTGTTAGATCTACACTCCTTCGATATCCTATGTCTAACTGAAACTTGGCTCAAACCAACCATTAAAGATAATGATATTCTCCCCCCAGGCTACAACATAATTAGATTAGACCATCCAAACAAAAAAGGAGGTGGGGTCGCTATATTTAATAAATCTGAGCTGCAACTCTCTGCCCTCAATTCTACACATCCTTCAACTAGCAATGCTGAAATTTTAATTTCTAAGCTTTTAATTAATGCCAATAAATCCATCTATATTATCTGCTCTTACATCCCCCAGGTAATAATATTAATACAGTTGAAAATGTCCTCTGTTGGCTCTCCTCAAATTCACCCCAAGAGACCATACTCCTTGGGGATTTCAATATTGACTGGAATAGCTTTACTGCTGATAATCCTGCTACCCTAATAAACCTTCATGGCTTAAATCAAACCATCTCCTACTCTACAAGAACTCACAAACCCAGCAATAAACAAACCACTTTAGATTGGATACTAGTTAACAGTAACCCCCAATCTTATAAAACAGGTATACTTCCCGATGATATCAGTGACAATTCTCTTACCTTTATAACAAAACTAAAAACTTCAATAACCAATCAAGTAAATGTCAGAACCATTCCAAATGCAAAAACTCTAAACCTACTTAACTTTCAGGCGGAGCTTAGAGCATGCAATTGGACTCTCCTAAAACACGTACCACTTGAAGAATCTGTTCTCTATTTTAACAATAAATTTCTACAACTTCTCGAGCATCATGCCCCTTCTCATACAATCAGAATTAAGGACAAACCAGCCCTCTGGCTCACAAAAGACACCAGGCAAAAAATGCGACTTAGAAACAAAATCTGGGACAAATGGAGACATACAAAAGATCCTACTGAGCACTAAAACTTTAGAAAGCTTAGAAATGCCACCAAAAAAGCCATTTTCCTTGACAAAAAAACTATTAACAACAACAACAAACCCAACATCAAAACCCACAAAAAAATCTGGTTTGGAATAAATAAACTACTTCATCCTGGCCACTCTAAAACTCCTACCCCCTCTAATCTGACCCAACAGTCATTCACCCAAATTGCTGATACTTTTCAACAAATTTTTCACTGAAACTGTCCAATCTCTATCTAATTCTTTACCAGCAGTGTCCACCTCTAACCCACCTGTGTCTTCTAATTCACTAGCCCTATTATAACTACAACCCATTCCTACATCTCTCATACACACATTGCTTATGAAACTCAAACCTTGCACCCCTTCAGCTGACCCCCCCCCCCACTAAATATCTAAAAATGGCAGCTGGAGTTCTTGCCTTCCCCATTTTCATCTTAATTAACAGAACCATAACAGAATGCTCTATCCCAAACATCTGGAAAGTGTCCCATATCATTCCCCCTCCCAAGGGTGGCAACTCAAATCAACATAACCATAACAGAATTCTCTATCCCAAACATCTGGAAAGTGTCCCATATCATTTCCCCTCCACAAGGGTGGTAACTCAGATTAACAGAACCATAACAGAATTCTCTATCCCAAACATCTGGAAAGTGTCTCATATCATCCCCCTCCACAAGGGTGGTAACTCAACTGAACTTTCCAATTTCCGCCCAATAGCCCTTCTCTCACCTATAGCAAAAATTATGAGAGATGTATTCATCGCCAACTTCTTGATCATCTCCTCCAAAATCACCTTCTAGTTGACTGCCAACATGGTTTTAGACCTTATCATAGCACCACCACAGCTCTCCTATCTTTTGCTGACTGTATAAGTAAACATCGTAACAACAATCTCCTATCCTCTGCACTTTTATTGACCTATCCAAGGCATTTGACATGGTGAATCATGAACTATTGCTAAACATGCTTAATTCTTTCACATTAGATACACACTCAATCAAATGGTTTCAATCTTACCTAGGAAACAGGCAGCAAGCAGTCCTCTGGTACAATGAACTGTCATCTCTGCTCCCTATCACTCTTGGGAGTCCCACAAGGTTCAATCTTGGGACCGCTCCTTTTTACCATCTTCATTAATGATCTGAAAACCTCCCTTCCTCAGGCTGCCTGTATACAATATGCTGATGACTCAACTTTAATCTGTTCCTCCTCACTGTCCCAACTTCAAGCCAGAACCCAAAAAATATTTACCTTAGTAGAAAACTGGTTCCACCAATGCTGTCTCCTCCTCAACCCTAAAAAAATTAAATTACTGCTATTTACCCCTACACATAAATCCCCCACCATAAACTTCACAGTCATATCTAAAAATGGCACCACAATAGTTCCAGATATTACCACCAAACTTTTGGGGGTAACAATTGATCACAATCTTAATTTTGACACCCATATCAACCTAACTATCAAATCTATGAATAGAAAACTTGGTTCCCTATACAGAAGTAAACCTTTTCTCACTCCTTTAGCCAGGACTACTATTGCCCAAACTCACCTACTATCTACTCTCCTCTATACCTGCCCAATCTTTACAAACCTCTCCAAAAGCAATATCAATAAGCTGGCCACAGCTTACAACAACATAGCCAGATTTGCCTCTGATACCCCACATCGTACCTATCACTGCAAAAACCTAAAACTTCTAGGATGGCTTGAACTGCAAAGCCAGTTTCTTTTTCAGCAACTCACAATCATTCATAAGATTCTGCATCATTCCTCAAAAACCCCCATTCTCAGAAACCTTACTATCCCCTATCAAAATCTTGCTACCTTGCGATCTGCCAACAGACTACTACTCTTCCCTAAAAGCTAACAATAAATCTGGTGACTCCTTATTTACTAACTCAATTGGTAAAGCATGGAATAAACTACCAACTGAATTTACATCCCTGACTTCCACTCCACTTTTCAAAAATCAACTTAAATCTTCCTAAAATCACAATGGCAATGACCATGCTCAAATCCTGACTGACACTGGCACCTCTTGCTTATCTCTCTTAAGTTATAATTTCTGAATTCCTCCTCCTTTGGTGTTTCCCTCCTCTTACTCTACCAAAAGTATTTTTTTTTTTTAGTATAAATAATATCTACCTACCCTTGTTTGTTATGGCCTATGACCGTACCTAAGGGGGGGGGGGGGGGATTGTATACTTGAAGTTTTAACAATTTTTAATTTGAGTATTACTAGTATGGAATTCTGTTTAATTTGTTTATTTTTATTAAAATTTTTCTTGTATTGTATTTTGGAGCTTATCTCCCCGGGCATCCGCTGAAAATGGACATGTATCCAGTCTGACTTTCCCGGTCAACAAATGTAAAATAAAAATAAATATTCTTGAACACATATCACTGCTCACTGAGCATATAATCTTTCTACCCCATATCACCTCATTTTTTCTGTTTTCTTTCTTCACGCATCTGCTATCTAACAAACATATTCATTCATACCTATTTTTAAATGGTTCAGTCACTACACCTTCTTTTTCAATGATATTTCATAGGTTCATAGGTTCATACTAGGCTATCTGCCCTAGGGCATTTATAAGCCTAGACAGAATGTGTTTGGCTTTCGCCACCCATTTTAAATTTATTTTGCTATGCCCTTTTTCGAGGTTAGTATACTGTGCCTCTGTCTAACAGTGACACAGAAGTGATACCCGGGGTAAACCTATGATCTCCCATCCACTCATCAAGATTCCTCTTGAAGAGAGTCAATGAGGGACTCTGCCTAACCTGGACTGGGATTTTATTCCAGAGTGAAGGGAGCCTCTGGGTTATGAATCTGTCCCTCCAGCATGTCCTATTTATTTCAGTGCTGAGGTTCAAGTCTCTCGAGCGTGGCTCGATGGGATTTGGATTTTCTGAGGTGCAGCATGTCCATTAATTCGGGTTGGACATGGCTTTATACGTCGGGCACAGATCGCCTCTGAACAGGTGGTATGCCACTGAGTAGAGCTGGAGTTTCTTTAACCGGGCAGCATATGGCATCTGTTTGAGCCCTTTGATCCTCTTGGTGAGGTACTTTTGGGGTCTTTCCAGTTGCTGCAGGTGTCTGGTAAGGTACATCCCAAAAGGGGCATTGTACTCAATTATGGGCCTGATGAGGGATGAGTAAAGAGGCATGATGACCTCCCCTGATCTAGATGTGAATCCCTTCATGATTAGGTGGGCTATATAAAATGTTTTTCTAACCACTTTGGCACTTATTTAGTGTTAATATTTCTAAGTCATCCCTTTCCTTTTTATGTCTTTCTTATTTCCAGGTTTTATTTTCTTTCCCTTCTCCATACCCTCCCATCAACCAATTTATCATCACTTTCTTCTTCTCCTTTCTCAAATTCTCTTTCTTCTTCACTTCCTACTGATGCATCCCTGTTTTTATCTGGCACTATAATAATTACTCTTTGCAACACACTTTCTACTTCTTTGCCTTTTCCGTAATAGTTACATTTTCCTGTTCAGTCATAATTCCTATAATATTCTGCACAAATACATTCAGTTCCATTATCATCAGACTGTCTTTTTTCGGAAATATTCTCCTCTTCTAGTGTTATCTTTTCTAGTGTAGGACAGTCAAACCAAAAATGACCAAATTCATTCCATTTTCTATACTTAGGCTGCTATTTATATTTGCGGCTGTGAAACCTCATTGTTGTATGTCAGACTTCTAGCTTGTCTTTTTCCTCTGAAAACTAATGCTTACATCTAAGTTGCTTGGATACGTCTTTGTTATGTTCCATCACTCTTATATTTTCATTTCATTCTACAGGACTGGGCAGATTTCTGAAATCTTCACATGTTGCTTTATGTTTCCATATCAGCAGATTGTACTGATGTCTGCAGTCGACACACTTGATTTATGCTACAAAAGTGGCAGACTGTGTAGATTTCTGCAGTTGGCACACATTGCTTTACATTTCTGCAGGGGCAGATTGTGCAGATTTCTGCAGGTGACACATATTGCTTTACATTTCCATATGGGCAGATTGTGTGGATTTCCGCAGTTGGCACATATTGCTTTATTTCCATGGGGCAGATTGTGTGGATTCCTGCAGGTGACACACATTGCTTTACATTTCTGTAGGGGCAGATTGTGTAGATTTCTGCAGTTGGCACACATTGCTTTACATTTCTGCAGGGGCAGATTGTGCAGATTTCTGCAGGTGACACATATTGCTTTACATTTCCATATGGGCAGATTGTGTGGATTTCCGCATTTGACACATATTGCTTTATTTTCATGGAGCAAATTGTGTGGATTCCTGCAGGTGACACACATTGCTTTACATTTCTGTAAGGGAAAATTGTGCAGATTGCTGGTGACACATATTGCTTTACATTTCTGTAGGGGCAGATTGTGCAGATTTCTTCAGGCGACACATATTGCTTTACATTTCCATAGGGGCAGATTGTGAGGATCCCTGCATGTGACACATATTGCTTTACATTTCTGTAGGGGCAGATTGTGCAGATTTCTGCAGGTGACACATATTGCTTTACATTTCTGTAGGGGCAGATTGTACAGATTTCTGCAGGTGACACATATTGCTTTACATTTCTGTAGGGGCAGATTGTGCAGATTTCTGCAGGTGACTCATATTGCTTTACATTTCCATAGGGGCATATTTTGCTTGCTCTTATTAAACATCAACATAATTTCTTCTCTGGTCTTTGATGTTGCTTCCAATTAACCTGCATTAACCGTCTGCCCATCTGCATGTAATTTGGCACCATGTTCATAGCATCTACCATGACTTTTCTGGTTTGCTGAACTTCATATTGTTGAATTCAGTTGTCTATCAATTGTCTTTATGCCACACTTTTTGTGCTAACTCTCACATAATTAACTAAGTGCCAAACTGTGTAGGAAAGCCTGTTCGGCACTTTTCCTGTGCAGCATTATTACACTATTGTTTCTGAATCTGTCCTTTTGATTTTACCTACTGTTTGTGATCCTGTAGCCTTTTCAGTGGATGGATTGATGTTCTGCATTGACTTCCTATCCTGATATTGATGTATTCCCAGTGTTTCATTACATCAATTACTTATACAAATTATACAAGATGTACATTCGCTGTTTTGTGGCCATTTTGTTAATTCAGGTTGCAACCAGAAAATACTGTTGGTCTACTGTTTATTATGAATGATTTGCATTCTGCTCTTCAAATCAACCCTATAAGAGGGCCACAGCAAGACATATCCTTTTAGCGCAGTGTGTTTTTATAATAATTATATCTGCTGTTAAATATGGCAATTGGCAGACTACAAGAATACCAATATTATTAATGTAAAACATTTTTTTGTTGTTTTTGTGAAAACAATACTGCCAAAAGAATTAACACACTTTACACCTCTGATAAGTTTAGAGACATGCCATGTTACCTATAGTTGATGTCACACCATCGGTAGCCATTTAGCAATTTCCATTTATTTTTTGCTTTATAAAACTTTGACACAGACACACGTATGTTGCGGTCATATTTGTATGTGTACGTCTATATATAAATATATAGACACATACACATTCATATATGCATACAGAGAGAGATAGAGAACATCTTGGAATTTATGACACATATTTTCTTTTTTTTCTTTCAGTTTGCATAGCTGTTTTGACATGTGTGCTTAATCCAGAGCAGAGGCTAACATTTCCTTCATTCTTACAGTGCTTTTTTTTTTCAATAACAGTGTCAGGAGCTCATAAATTCACCCTGTTCATCGCAGGTTTGTTTTTCCTTGGCATATGTTAAAAATACACAGTTTGACAAGTTTGTCTGCATGTCTTTATACAATCTATTATGTATTATATTTTGGCAGTATTATCAAAACAGTTTACATAGAAGGAACATAATTAACATTTATAGGAATAGTTCTTCAACTTCAGTCTCCTTGTATTACCCAGATGTCCTTGTGACTTCCCCAGCTCATTCTGTAATGTTCTTCACTGTAGAAGAAAATTGCATCTTATGTGAAATCTGGCATCAGGTGTTCCTGCTTCCTTGCAAGACTTTTCCTGGTTGAATGATGCCTGTTTTGTATGAGATAAATATAGAACAGCTACCAGTGAGCCAGCTGTATGCACCACTGGTGCCCAGTGGCGATAAGGCGATAAAAGCAAAACAGCTGTAGCTACATCATCTTGTTCCGAACTTCAAATGGAAATTGTTCGAATTTCTAGGATAAGCAGCTGTACTGTAGTCCACTAAAGAAATTGCTACTTGCTTAGCAAATTTAAGCCTCTCCTCTCTGCAAAAGTTCAGAAATCAGTTTGTATAAGTTGTGAGTATTAAAGATTGGGGCTGCCTTTCTGATCCCATGGGCACAACATGCATGCATTGTGCTACATTTCTTCCAGGGCTTCTTGTTAATTTTCAATTCTGTTCCCTGATATGCTCACTGCAGTGAAACTGCCTTCCTTACTTTACATCCATGCTGGGTATTATATAATTACAGATTGAGGGCGGGCTACAATGAGAGTATGTGTACTGTTCAGGGAAACATGCATCAGTCTTGCTCACTTTTTTTTTTTTTTGGCTGCGTGGACAGCACCATCCTGTGAAATTACTGCTCACAGAATTAAAGCTGCTTCTTGTGGTGTTAGAAAGGAACAGGCTCTTTGAGAGATCCTGATACGAGTTTCACATACTGTTGCCATGGATTTTCATTATTGTGGAACTTGCAGCATGTCTGATATTGTCATGGTACCCAAGCTGGGATATTTATGAGCATGTGGTACTTGAAATTAGGTAGTGATTATATTTAACCTTATGCATGCATTTTACTGAAATCTGTACATAATATGATGAGTCCAGTGTTACTAAGAGTGATCACAACATAGATAAACTTGCCTTGCCTTTCCTTTTCAGGAGTTTTTTCTGTTTGCTGTGCAGACCAGGAAGAGGCTGAAAAACACTGAAGACTGCTGACAATTTATTTATTTAACATTTGTTGAATGAGAAAGTCCGACTAGGACAGAGCTTGTTTTCAGAGGATGCCTGGGGAGAAACGCTCCAGATGCATGTCTTTGGAATGTGGCAGGAAACCAGAGGAAATCCACACAAACACAGGGAGGGCATGCAGACTCCACACAGAAGGCACCCCAGCTGAGAATTGAACCGGAAAACCTCTTGCTGTGAGGTGACAACGCTAACCTCTGCACTACTGGCCACCCAATTTTTTTATATGAACTGCACTAACTGTCGAGTGTAGAAACAGATTTCACAAGAATTGTTAAAAAATCAATAATGGGTTTTCGATACAAATTTTAAAGAAGTATTTACTCCTGTTTTTAATAACGCAGAAACATATTTTCAGTTATTTATACCTGAACAGTCATCATCCATCTAATCCAAACATCTTCTATGTTCCATAATTTTACCAACATAAGAGTATTTATCTTATATACTAAAGTTTTTAATATGGTCAGAATAGCATTATCATCTCTTCACAAGCCATATTCTAAATAGCATATTAAGCCTAATTGACCTTGTATGCCAAGGCTGTTCCATAATTTTATTTTACATATATTAGGGGTCCATTGTTAGTGTCATACCTGTCAGCCTCCTAGAGCAAGAAATCTGGACAAAGCCATAAGTAAAACTGGGATAAAGGCCCAAGAATAGGGACAATTTTTTTTTAATGTTGCTCTTACAAACTTAGAAAGTTGATAGAATAACAGGTTTTGCATTTGCATGGATTTTCTGAAGGATATGAAGTCCAAAACACAAATGTCTGCCATTATTTTCTAACTTCAATCTTTAATGATTTGTCACTAATTTGCCAGAAGAATGCAATATTATGAAAAACTGACCAAAAATAAAAATCGACACTGTGCAAAAATGTTTGCAGTTGAGAGGTATAGTTGGTGTACAGTATATTTATATGATATTACTTTTAGCACTACTTGTATTTATTATTGTGAGTGTAAATTCTAATCCTGAGTTGTTTTCTTGGTTTCTGTATTTTAGGCATTCCTTTGCAAATACTGAATCACCACTACCTAGCCCATTGTGTTTTCAACAATGAAGGGGCATGCTCTGGAATGTGAGATGAGCACTTTAGGTCTTTAGTACAGATGTTAGTCCTCCAAGGAGAAGAAGTCTTTTAAGCCCACATGTTATTGTTGAAACTTCACACATTTAGCAAAGTCACACTCACCTCTGATGCCTTTTTTGTATGTTTTCTGTATTTTCCAAATTATGCTGTTTTGGAATTTGGTACAGAAAATACCTTGTTCGGTACTTGTCCTTCTTGGCTAAGAAGTCAAACCATTGGATGTAAAATATTCCACCTTGTTGTCCATCCCTAAACTGATGGGTGCTAAATTCCCTGTCTGTGACACAATGTATGTCTGAATGCCAAAGTTTTGTCTTAATACATGGGTAACATTTGATGTGATGAGAAGATTTCAGTAAGTATCTGTTTTTTATCCTATGTTTGCTATGATGTTTGATAATTCCATAATTTCCTGTGCTACATCCAAGAGGGAGGATCTTTTGAATCTGTTCCCTTCAACATGAACACTGACTTGATCTCTTTTAACCTAGTTGAGATTAAAGGCATTACTAGGGAAAGGGTAAGCAGGCGCTGCAGCCCCAAGTACAAGCTGTTTGTGGGTGTAACTGGCAGTTTTGTTGAGATGGTAGTATGAAGGCCAACACCACATTTGGAATCATACCTGGTAGTTTAACTGCAGCAAACTTCTTGTTACATTTGCAGTAAGTAGGTTGCTACAGGTTTTTTTTTTTTATCTTCAGTACTGCAAAATAATTTTAATTTTTTTTGTTCCTGAACTTTGAGTTGGTATTTGCAAGTCTGGGGAATTACACAGGGTGCCAGATGATCTGTGTAGGTTTTTGGTTGAAATGCCCATAATTTTAACTCCAGGTAAACATGACATCTTCCACAGATTCCTGGTAAAGAAGTTGGTATGTGTATGTCTTTTATGTACAGTGGAGTCAGCAATGTCTAATATGCTAGGATGCAGTGTCTGCCTTATTGGCTTTTGAGTCTGGCTTGGATCAGATTTAACCACAGGTATTTTTTATGTCTATGTACATATGTATCTATCTCTATCTATAAATATATATATATATATATATATATATATATATATATACACAAATCTGATTCTCGTTGCTGCCATAATATGGTGACTGTGTATGTGTAATTTAATGTAGTCTGTGAAAACTCTTTATAATATATTAGTGTATGAAGCTGTATGCTTTTTTTTGGTTTATTTTTAAAGTACATGTCAGGCTTTTGTATTTTTATTTATTTATTCATTTAACATTTGTTTACCGGGAAAGTTCGAATTGGAACAAAGAAACGTTTCAGTGGAGGCCTGGGGAGAAACGCTCCAGATGCATGTCTTTATAAGTTATAGTCTTCAAAATCTCTTCTTATGTGGTGGTAGGTGTGCATGGGTTTTCACAACATAGGTTGCTGCTAGCAGTTTAATTTAGTTAGACTTGTCTTTGCTGTGTTGTCAATATAAACATGTTTTTCTTGTGATCATAAGTTAGATCATAGGATGCCTGAGATGCAATAACTCAATCTCTGGATTTGTATAGTCTTATAACTCCCAATTGATGGATCATTTCATCAAAATTTCTTCTGAAGTTGTGCCACATAAGAAATGTTTTATTTATTCATTAATTTATTTACTTACTTAGATTTATTAACCGGGGTAGAATACTGTTCCATTGAGGACTTTTTCAGACTCAGCCCATGTGTAAAAGCATAGTATGATGACAGAGGTAAGATTTACGATGCATTTATAAGAGATGAGATGAAAGCAGAGGTTTACAATGCTAAACATGGTATA
This sequence comes from Protopterus annectens, assembly GCF_019279795.1. Classification (NCBI taxonomy): domain Eukaryota; kingdom Metazoa; phylum Chordata; order Ceratodontiformes; family Protopteridae; genus Protopterus; species Protopterus annectens. The sequence goes on along the minus strand of NC_056733.1, from coordinate 1,143,609,670 downwards.
GCATAATAAATACAATGTGTAGTTATTATATTTTATATAAACAGAAGAGACTATATGTAGAAAGTATACTACATGGGTAATGTGTTGAAGGCATGTTGGAAGAAAAAAAGAGAAGGAATGTAGTTATTCAAAAAGGGGTGGCCCAAATACAAAGTACAGGAAGAAACTAATTATAGGGCAAATCTCACTGAATGGGGTGTGGGGAGTCTTACTGTCCTCCCCCAACTTCATCCAGGGTTAATAAGGTAGTTTTTGATTAAGACTTTTGCTTAAATGACCTGTCGATCATTTAGGTCCCCAGTTCTCAGTTGGTCATACCATTATTCATAATCTGTTAAGTCAAAAGTTATTTCATCGCTGCATCTAACCTGAAGTAAGTTATAATTTAACAAAAATTAAATTTGTGTTCTGTTAATTTTGTCAGTGGGTTACTACATACTAAGTTTTGTAATAAAATATCTTTTTAAACATATTGTGTGTATTTTCTTGTATTTGTTTACTGCTTCTTTATAGGATAATTCTAGGTGCTGATACTTTTTTAAAAAGCTTATACTGTTTTTTTTTTTTAATAAATTGCAAAAATTGTTAAAGTTGTGCTTACTGGAGTATGTGTGTAATTAATATAAATATATGAATTAAATGATAAATTAAGCTTATTGATTTTAGGAGAAGGGTCTTTGCAGTATAGTTTTGCTGTAGTCACTTTTAGAAACAAATGAAAAATGAGTAGGGTGAGAGATTGAAGTTACATTTACACAAATGTGTGACATGACAGGAACTGGGGTGGGAGGTAAAGGGGTAGGTTTAAGAATATAACAGGAACAAGAAGGATTAGGTGGAAGAAGACAAATTGCCTCACACAGCTGTCTGTTCTGGCAGTTGTTTCAAGAGTAACTAGATCAAAATGTTTTTTTTTTCTTTTTTTGTTAACTTAAATGCAAAGAATAAACTCTCCAAAGTGAATTAGAAGCAAGATGAGCAAACAAAAGAATGTAAATTTTACTTAAAAAAACAACAAGACAAAGACACTACAAGTACTTTTAGCACTTTTATTCTTTTAAATTCCAAGAATTCAGTATTTTCGTTAAGATGACCAGCAATAGTTGAAAATTCTTCTGAGGTGCCCTTCCAAGGGATAAAGAGGTTATCAATGTACCTGCAGTAAAATAGGTTGTTGCTGGACAAAGGGTCGGTCTTCAGGTGTTTCTGTTCCCACATGCGATAACTGTGTTTGTGAAAACAGGGGCCACGCTTGCCCCCATGGCAACACCTGTTATCTGCTTGTAGTATTAAAAAAAATGATTGTCTAGTACTAAATCAAGCAGTATACAAATCATGTTGATCTTGCTGTTGTTCAAAGATGTGTACTCACCGAGGCATTCTCTTCCAAAATCAACGTCAATGTCTTGTATAATGACACTCCACCTAGGGATGCTAAGAAAAATCATTCATCAACACTGGAAAAATCTTTTAACAACTCCAATAGGTGCCAAGAATTGCATAAATAGTGTTTGGATTCCTGGACAACTGGGTTAAGGATGTGATCTAAAAAGATGGAAATAGGTTCTTTTTTGGAAAGAACAGCAGCGGAAATTTCTCGAAAAGGTGGGTTAACTCGATCTTTGTGTATCTTTGGGATAACAAAAAGAAACAGGCAATCTGCGGAAACTTCACAAGCAGAAAAGAGTACATGTCAAAGTCAAGTTCACCCTGACTGAATATGCTGCAAAGGTTACTGTCCACCTGTGAAAAAAGTTTTTTAATAGCGTCCTCAGTGACTTTCTTGCAGCAGTTTGTATTGGCTATTGATCTTAAAATTGCCTGGTTGTAGTAGTCATTGTTCATGATCACAATCATCCCACCCTTATCAGCTCTCATAACAAAAATTGATGGATTGCCAGGCAATTCTTTGAGAGCTGATATTTCTAAACTGGTAAGGTTGTAGTGTGTTGGCTTGGTGTTTATCTCTGAAGGCTTCTTCTCATAAATGATTAAAAACATGCAGTGTGTTATTTAAAGCAGGAGTGTACATACGTCTTTTTGTCAAACAGCGCTGGTAGACTTTCAATAGTCAATAGCAGCACTTCTTCCCCTTCAATCACTGGAGAAGAATAATTCAGAAGAGCTTTTCCTATTCCTATCTCAAAAGATATGGTGCTGATCAGAACTATTATCACAGATAATTGGAAAATCATCTTGGGCAATGCAGAATTGACTAAGATTATTGGAGAGCGGCCACTTTTCATGTACAAGAAACCATTCAATTTGAAGTCTCACCTTGAAAGTAACATAAGAACACAACCAAAGAAACTGGTCAAAGTGGGGACTTTCAAGTGCGGTAACTGTAGACAGTGCAGATTTATCTGCAATTCTACCTTCATACATTTCAAATCACTAAATTAAGACATTTGGACACATGAAAGATACAAATGTAAATCTACTTGTGTAGTGCATCTGGCCCTGTGTGAGTCTTGCCCTAGTTTCTACACTAAGACTGTCAGGTGATTATCTCATAGAATATACGAACATATATTGCTTATTAGAAAAAAGGACTACAATAATGCTTTAGCCAAGCTTGTCACTCTCTGCCCAAGACTTCAAAGTTTTTTTTGTTCTTGACTCTGTTAGTACATGACTGTTCACTGGTAATGTCAATGTAAAGTTGAAATGTTGTTAATCCAGATGGCAGGTTAAACTCTAAGCTGACCATTTTCCCGCACTTAATGAAAGCATAAACAAATGTTTTCTGCAAGCGCAGAGACTATTTTTATAGATTTTAATCAATATGCATTTTTTATTGATTGCATTTTTGATATTTTTTTTTATCACACATCGTGTTACTTTTTAACTATTTAAGTTTTGTAGCTTTAAGTTAAGAACAAGTTTTACACTGAATTCATTGGGATCTTTTTATTATTGGTTGTTCATAGTCATGTGATTTAAATGGTGATCTTTTTAAATGCAAAGACTAGTTTCAAGTTGTTCTCATAACTGACAATCTCCTATAGGTTTACAATGACAAATACTGCTTTTTATCTTGATGTAAACTTCTGAGAATCAAACAGCAGCACAAATAAAACAGCAAAAAATAAAAACAACAAAAGTAAACAAACCAATAATATCAAGTTTAAGGCAGCTGTCGCAAAAGAGCTTTGAACTAAATTTCAGTGTTACTTTAAATACAAAGACTAGTTTGCAGCTCATCCCACAATTTACAAAGTCTTTAGTCTCCCCTTAGACTCGCAGAATAAAAAAAAAAAAAAAGAAAAGACCGGACATCTGCCTTCAACTGGAACTTTTACAAATTCTAAGAAAAAAACTGCAATCAGACTGCAGGCAAAAGTATAAACCTAAAATAACACTGTAATCAGATTACATTAAAAAAAAGTGCAAGTATACAGAGAGATTTACTCATGTTGGTATCTGTTCTGGCAGCCATTTCAAAAGAATTTTAACCAGACCAGAGTTCCTGAAAAGAGGCCTGGGCTCACCTGGTTAACAAATAAAATATGTCTGACGTCCATATTAGTACATCTTACTAAATTATTTAGAAAAGTAGACTAAAGCATATGAATCTCATTGTGCTATCCTCAGTGATTTGGAAATATGCATGTTCACTGCAAGCTAGGAAGAGATATTGAGGTAGATTTCTAGAATTACTTGTATCCTGTAAATGTAGAAAACTGTCTTGCTATGGTACCATTATTCTGCTGACAATGTCACATTACATTTAGACATTGTAGTGCTGAAAGATGAAGGGTGGATCTAAGAATGCTTACATGCATAAAGAGTTTGCAACATACTCTGTCCTGAGGCTATGGCTGGGAGAGCCCATGTCAATGAGGGGCAGTTGTTTGTACCTTCCCTTCAGGGAGGCATGGACTGTAGATGGGAGCAGCCCTCAGACATGGCAGGCAAATGCAGGGAGGGGGGAATCAAGAAGTAGGTCATAAATAAAAATCCCCTGTTGGAAACGGTCAATGATATGACCCCACAGAATGCTCTCAGGTTCCAAATCACCCCCTAGACATAGAACAGAGACAATGTGCAGGCCATAGGACAGGCTGGTAGGCCCAGTGATGGCAGGAACACTCAGGTAAGCCAGAAAGAATGAAGTAGAAAAAAAAAAACAAAAATAAAAAGGGATGGAGAGAGTTTGCACCTTGCCCATCTTGTGAGAGTTAGAAAGGAAACCAGGAGGTATTCCAGGTCTGCCTCATCACTTTGCCTTTATTTGTAGTTTCTGGGTAAATTATCATTTGTAATAATTGGGATTTTGCATTTTATTAACTGAATGGGGTAACTCGGCATTCTATTGCAGAGTAGTATTTATAGAGAGTGGTAAAAACTGGAGGAAGATACCAGAAACACCCAGTGTGTGTGTGTGTGTGTGTGTGTGTGTGTGTGTGTGTGTGTGTGTGTGTGTGGTGAGGGGTGGTAACTCAAATGGAATGAGAAGTTCAGAAGTTTAAATGTATTTCAGAGAAGGAAGAGGTTGGTGAATTTACTTCCAGTTGTATTTTAGGGCATTGGGAAGATGTGGTGGACATGGAAATAAAGCTGACAATGTCATTCTTACACAACTTAAAAGCCTACATATTAATAACATGATGCAGAAATATACTATTTTATTTAATTTATTATTTATTTTGATATATTTTCTTGCTACTTTTGCACACCTGTGTGTAATCCTCCCTACAGCAACAATAATGTTCCAGTTTGCCAGGATCATTTATCCTTAAACAAAACATTCCTAACCATCAATGACCTAAAACTGCATCAAACCAAAATTTCTATCCATTGCTAACCTAGTGTAAAAAACAAATATAGTTAATAACAAAAATTAAACTTTTTCTCCATCTCAGATAAGATATTTCATCATACGTTCCCTGATGTCCTGGCCAAATTTCCCCTAGTAATATAAATACCACCTTGGATCTCCTCTGAAAAGAGGCTACTAGCCTAGTGTGACTAACCCTGTTAATAAATTAATTAACTAATTAATTGATTAAATAAAAATGATGAGAAGCATGATACGTTGCTGAAGGACTGATGGTTAAGGGGAGTATCTTTTTCATTTATGGTTCAAGGGCAACAGGTGTGTCTTTATTAAATTCAAAAACATACATAGGAAGTACAGAATGTTCTGTTAGATAAAAGTCAATGTTACACAGGATGTAGGTTATATGGGAGTTACTTATTCTAGGATGCAAAAGTTATATGGGAGTTGCACTTCGATTTATAGTGCATATAAAACTAAAATTTTGCAGAATGATAAGAAAGCTGATAGCTTTTCAACAAGGTATTGCTCATTAACAAATGGGTCAGAAGTTAAAGGAGGGTTTAGGGTACACTGTATGCCATAGATGGACAGGTTTATGGAAATATATATGAGAGCAATGGATTTTACTTCCATTTCTGATATAAAGTAAAAGGAATGCGGTATACTTATTTTTATGAATAATAGATAAGATTAATATTACTACTGGGTATGTATTTTTGTTAGGAAATGAAAGAGTATTTACTAATGTTATTAGACCATCCTCTGTTAGAGCGTATTGTTAGTTACTGGACTTCTTCATTAGAAAGGCATTGGATATTTTCTGCATATCAACTGATAACAGACCTTTGCCATTTGGTATTATTTTTTTATTGTTTTTATTTAGTAAATGATTATCAGTGTGGATATGTAGATGAAATATAGACATTTGATAACACTGAAAATAAGAATATTGATAAATGTGGCACATGAGCAAAGTGAGACATTGTTAAATTTAACTTCACGTGCATAAAGATAAGAGTGAAATTGTGTTATCTAAAGTTGGTACATAGCATTTAGAATACATAATGATCTCCTAATTTTGCATAAGCTATTAATACGGTGTCTGGAGCAAGAGTTAGGATACATATAGGAATATCATCTTTTTTATTGTCAAAGGTAACTGAACAGAGATGTCTATTTTCCCCATTTTGATTGCACTGTATTTACAACCCTTTGCAGCTATGATGAAAACATTAAATCTGAAGACATGTATGGTAGGTTCTGAATAAATAAAGTATCACTGTTTGTGGAAAATTCTTTGATTTAGCTGTCAGAGCATAAGAAGGATATTGAGGTGTATTGTTAAATGCTGGATAAGTTTGGTAAGATCTTAAGGCATAAAATTACTTGGACTAAAACAAGAGCACTACAAGTAAACTATAGTCCTTCACTGATGGCAGTGAGACTCTTAGCCATTTTTATAGTAAACAGAGTTTAACTTATATTTGGCAATATAGTTGGACACTACTTTGGAAAAGTCTGTTCTTAAGCTTTTCTTTAAATCACTATATCTTTTAAGGAAAAAGATTGACAAACAGGAAATTGAGGAGATGGAACTATATCAGGTGCTGTATTTTTTATTGTTTTTGTTTTATTTGTGTTCCATAGTTTTCCTGAAGGAATTTGTGGATATTTTGTTTATTAATAGCAAGTAGAAATGTGGTAATAAACTTTGTATGGGATGGTGCTAAGTCCAGAGTGGGATTCAACAACTAAATTCTTAAGAAGGAGGTGATTGGTTGCAATTGTCTTGATGTAGGCATATATTTATGCAGCTCAGATTAGCAACGACAATATTGATTCGTTTTGCTAAGTATTTTTTTTTTTATTATTTAATATGGACAACACTTGGTGTTGCCATATCTAACAAAATGGGTGGTAAGAAGGAAACACTTTTTGTTTCCTCTGTTAGATAGTAAACTGGGTTTTCTAGAACAGAGGCCACTATGTGTTTGGAAAGTAAGGAAGACTAAACTGATATCAAGTGACAGTGAGAGGTGTCCAAAGTCCCTGACAGCAAGCTATAGAGAGTTATGAACTTCACAATTTCCTGAGGTGTGAATATGAGGGATTGCTTAAACCTGCAGGAGTTATGGTTCTGATTCAACTGTTGAACAGGGGTACATTTTCATGCTTTTTAACTTTATTTCCTTAGAATACTATATGTGTTCCCATCTATTCAGTTCTGTTAGTCACTTTGGCTCCCTGCTTTGCAACCCTTCTGTCTTGAATAACACCTATAATCCCTAATCTCCAACACTTTTAAGATGCAATATTTTATTGTGCAAGTCCCTTCCTTCTACTGGTTTTGTTCTTGCAGGTTGCTCTGGCAGAGGTATATTCTGACACATCTCTTTATTGTTATCATATGTTTTACTGCAGATCCAGACTGCTCAAATTTATATTATAGTTTCATGGTATATCAGTCTTTCTACTAGGATAGCAATACTTTAAAAGTCTGAGTCACTTTCACGCATCTGCTTTGTAAAATATTAGGTTCATAGGTAGGTACTAGGCTATCTGCCCGAGGGCATTTATAAGCCTAGCCAGAGTGTGTCGGCTTTCGCTGCCCCATTGATTAATTAACTGAGCCTCTGTCAAGCAGAGCCAATGAAGTGATCCCAGGGGTGTATTTTCTGTTACCCATCCACTCGTCAAGGCTTCTCTTGAAGAGTGTTAGTGAGGGTCTCTGCCTAATGTAGTTAGGAATTTTGTTCCAAAGCATGGGGAGTCTCTGTGACAGGAATCTATCCCTCCAGCATGTTCTATTTATTGTTGTGGCGAGGTTTAGCTCACTAGAGCACGTGGCTTGCAGTGACTTGGATTTCTTTAGGTGGAGCATGTCCATCAATTCTGAGTTGGACATGGCTTTGTGGCAGAGATCACCTCTGAGTAAGCGATATGTCACAGAGTACAGCCGGAGTTTTTTCAGTCGGTCTGCATAGGACATATGTTTGAGGCCAGTAATCCTCTTGGTGAGGTGCTTTTGTGGTCTTTTCAGCTGTTGGAAGTGTCTTGTGAGGTACATCCCAAATGGGGCATTGTACTCTATGATGGGTCTGATGAGTGACGAGTAGAGAGGCACTATTACCTCTTTATTTCTAGATGCGAACCCCTTAGTAATTAGATGGGCCACATAGAAGGATTTCCTAACTACTTCGGCAATATGATTGTCAAAGGAGAGATTACCATCTGCCTGGGTCCCCACATCTTTGTCATTTGCTATTATTTATATAACTTTATTCTGGTTATATTGACCTTCCATTTCTTACCATCAGTCAATAGTATGCTTTAAGGTGCATAATTGTGATTCTAATTTTGTATGAGAAAATGTTCATCTATGATAATTTTAAACTTGTGTCTCTAAAGTTACACCAGCTCTAAGTGAATCTTTTATGACTTCAAGTTTACTGCAGTCCTAATATTGAGTCTCTTCCACATTCATGAAGGTTGTCAGTAGTTTTCCAGTTTACTGGGCTGATATGATCCTGTTTCAGTCAGCTCAGTCCCACACCTCCTGACTGGGTATATTGCTTGACATTTATAAGATACGCCTAAATGTCCTCCTCTCATGTAAATTGTTTTAATAGTATCACTGTCTTTGGGTAATCATCAGCTTACCTACTGTGACCATTCCTTCAGCAGCAGCTGCTATGGTCTGTAGTAAGTGTTCTACTGTGAACATCTTGGCACAACACAGACGTACTCAAAAAAAATTCCCAGCATGCCTCTATAGTCTCTCTCTCTCTTTTTTTTGGAGAAACTGCACTTATGTTGGGTGCAGTAGGTGTAGTCTCAGGACTTTTATCATTAATAGCTTGCACCAAATGCATGCCACAGTCCACCTTTGTGGAAGACTGAAGCAGCTGAGTCTACCTGTTTTTATACAAAAAAAAAAATAATTTAGTTTGTTATACACAAAAATAAGGTACATTCATCCAGGCATAGTATTACTACTACTAAAAACTTATGGTTTAACTAAATGCATGGCAAAGTACCTTTAACGCAGTTTTACTTGGATGATAACCAGTCTTTCGTGATAGCTATCTCTGGAAGAAAACACTTCCAGGTTTTTCTTCAAGGTCTTCCTTCGCTGTTATTGATTCTCTCTTCCAGACTTTTTTTTTTCTGGACACCAAGCTCCCTTCTATACAGGGCAAATGTTGCCTTACTGGGCTTTTCTCAGCCCTCTTTTTATATTGTTTTTAATAGACCATTAAAAAGCTTGGGCTCACTAAAAGGCTAGGTATCTCTCTCTCTCTTCTCAAAGAAACAGGTGCATCATTACAGAAACACTTTAGAGAATCACTTAGTTTAAAAAAACATCACTGTATTTAAAATAGTCTCTTTATAACACTGTCATAAACATTAGTTACACAACTATTTACACATTGTGGTCACTTTTATTCTTCCAGGTAGTGATAACCAGCATACTGTTCTCCATGTATAAAATTATTTCTTGACTACCACAGCAGACAGGCTATTATTATGGGTATTGTTAAAAGTTACGTTTTTTGTTTATTTTCTAATTTTTTGAGTTGATGTTTATATTTTAGTGTTAGCTGTTATAATTTGGGAATGGGTGTAAAAAGAAGTTGCAGCGGAGAAGATTAGAATTTAGCATTACTAGCTGTGCTTGTTAATTGTTATCATTTGTTATAAGTTTCCATTGTAATGATTTCTTTAAAGTAATTCAAAGATGCAGATGTTTTTCTTGTGTTGAGTGCAGTAAAGATGTTTAAAACATAGGGATTAAGCATGTTATTAGTAGACTGCCCTTTACTGTTTTTGCTACATCTTGTAATCATCATCACCATCAGTCTCATTTTCTCCATTTCTTCATGGAATCAGAGTATCGTATCTGTATTACTCAGTGTAACCAAATCACCTAGAATTAATGTTTACACTGCTGAGTGGCTAGTAAACCTTTAGCAAAAATAGTGATAAATGCCAGTACCCCTGGGGTACAGGGATAAAGCCCTTACTACAACCCAGATGGACCCTTGTTTGATTAGCTGTCCAGACACCTATTGGACCTGCCATGGGGTGGGTAGATGTGCCTGCACGGGGAGCAGAGGGATAACTGGTGCCATCTTATGCCACATAGTCTCAGAAAAGGGGCAATGATGCTTGGTGTGTACATTTGGCTCACCAAGGCATAAATGTGGTAGCCTTCACTGAGAGGCGTACAAAAACATGCACATGAAAGTTTAGAGGTCTTCCTTATTGACATGAGTCATATTTTCCCTTTTCCCAGGGGAGGAGCTCGGCTCGAAAACAAATATCTGTCATGTCTGCCTATATGACAGTCTGGCCACAGATTGTCATCATCACAATAGTGAGATGCAAATGAAAGTAGTTGCAGTGATTCCATGGTTGGTAGGAATGGAGGTGAAAGAAAAACGGTGATAATACTGTTCTACAACAAAGTAATGGATATAGCTTTTATACTCTCTCTCATATAATGAGGAAGGGCTTTGCGTTTGGCAGTTGCAAAATTGTAATGGGTGACTTAGCACTGTTTAGTATAGAGGGAGAAAAAATGGAATAAAAGGTGAATTGGTTTTAACTAGGAAAGGCAGGTGGCAACTTTATTTTGCCTTGGTGAATCTAAGCTATTTTATGCATAAGTAAGTAAGACACATGAGTTCAATAAACAGCATAATAAAAGATCTATAATAAAGAAAAAAAAGGCATGGTGCCGCTGTTCTGTAAAGACACTATCCAGTTTAAGTATTGCGGAAAGCAGCATCATTCATATGGTAACTGCTCGAGAGTTTTCTGAAAAAAAAAAAGAATTATAAAAATGTGTTCACTTATATAACTGATTAAAAATTTTTAAAAAGATGGACCAAAATAAGCCATTATGGCAGCTGATAAATCAAATATTTCATGTGGCTAGGCCATAGTTAAATGATGTACAGTGTGTCCTGGGGATATAGTTTGACAGTGCATAGTAGGACAGCGGTGTGCACTTTCCTGTATCGGTACTGCACAGTGTGCTCTGAGGGTATAGTGTCAGAGTACATGGTAGGGCAGCAGTGTGCACATTCAAGGTTAAGAATCTAAGTGGGTTGGCCTTCTGAAACATTCTCTCTCTATTAGGTAGAATGAGCTAATGACACCAGACTGAGAGGAGTGTCCCAGATCAAATATACAGTATGGGTGGGCAACTGCAAAGCCACCAAGTATAACAACAAGACAACAATGGGGGGGGGTGGAAAACTATTACAGCTACTAGATGTAGCCACTAAATGAAAGTTTTAAACAGCTAAAGGAGCCTCTAGAGAATGCTTTTAACTGCAAACAAATCAGGTATATGATACCTGACTAGAACACAGAAATCTCAAAAAAAAAAAATGCACAGAAAAACATTGATAGAAGACTCACAAACAGAAAATACAACTCTCAGTATGAAAAAGCAGTTTACAGTTAAGTAATTCAATAAGCATGCAATTAGAGTAATGAAACAGTATCTAGCAATTAAAAATACAGTTAAAACAGTATAAAACAGTACATAAATGCAGTGAAACAGTAAATAAAGCTTTATAACAGTGCAACATGTAGTAGATTAACTGTATAGCACAATTATAAGCATTACAGAAGTGCAAGTCAATGAAATAAGTGTAAGAAATACTTATTCTGTTCTTCGAATCTTAAGGAATTTCTGCTTAGTCCCAGTAATGAATCAACATCCACAGCCTATTAAATACAAACACAGCCCTTTGCAGAAATGGTTTATATACCAGAAAGGATGGAAGAATCAATACTACTCAGTCCTATTAGCCCCTGCTGTTACCCAGTCACTCGTGTTACAGAAGGTCAGGTAGCCCTGTTACTCTCAGTAATAATGAAGACAACACACTATCAGCTGAAAATGGCTTTCAGAAACACAGGAAACTCAAACAAAACTACCAGGCCTCAAGATTATGCTACCTGAGTAGAATACAGAAACCTCATGATAAATGCACAGAACGAGCACTCGCAAACAGAAAATACAAGTCTAAGTATGAAAAAGCAGTTCACAGTTTAGTAATTCAATAAAAATGCAATTATAGTAATGCACACTATTACAGCTACTAGCTGTAGCCACTGAATGAAAGTTTTAAACAGATAAAGGAACAAGAATATTCTAGAGAATGCTTTTAACTGCAAACAAATCAGTTATATGATACCTGACTAGAACACAGAAACCTCAAAAAAATGTACAGTAAAGCACGGATAGAGGACTCACAAACAGAAAATACAACTCTCAGTATGAAAAAGCAGTTTACAGTTAAGTAATTCAGTAAACATGCAATTAGAGTAATGAAACAGTATCTAGCAATGAAAAATACAGTTAAAACAGTATAAAACAGTACATAAATGCAGTGAAACAGTAAAAAAGCTTTATAACAGTGCAAAATGTTGTAGATTAACTGTATAGTACAATTATAAGTGTTACAGAAGCGCAATTCAGTGAAATAAGTGTAAGAAATACTTATTCTGCTATTGGAATCTTAAGGAATTTCTGCTTAGTCCCAGTAATGAATCAACATCCACAGCCTGGTAAATACAAGCCAAATACCTTGTGACATAACTTTGACTACATCCTTGCCACTTTTCAAACAGAAAATTAAACAATACTTCCAAAATCATTGGCTTTGTTCCTGTAGTACACCTGACTAACCTGTGTCTCCTCCACTCTTTTTCATCTCTGCACTACATTAGTTCTATTCCTTTTACTGTTAGTCTTTAAGTATATACTTTCTGCACAATTATGTGATATTTAATTATCTGCGTATTTTTAACTTGATTTTCTTGAATTTATCCTCACTCCAATGTTTTCTATTTTCTCTGATTGTAGTTATATCTTAGAATAATTAAATTTATATCTTATTGTAATTTTTCTTAGCTTATAGTGGAGCTTTTCTCCTCGGGCCTCTGCTGAAAATGGACATGTATCCAGCCAGACTAGCCCGGTCAACAAATGTAAAATAAAATAAATAAAATAAAAATAAAATAAATACCCCTTGCAGGTCTTGAACCCAGGAACCAGTACACAATAGTCACAGCACTTAAACACTAAGCCATTTGAGCTTTATGAGAGTGCATGGTAGGGCAGCAGTGTGCACCTTCCTGTACCAGTACTGTAAAGTGTGTCCTGGTGGTATAGTGTGACCGCGCATAGTAGGGCAGCAGTGTGCACCTTCCTATACCAGTGCTTTACAGTGTGTCATGGGGTATAGTGGGAGAGGGCATAGTAGGACAGCAGTGTGCACCTTCCTGTACCAGTACTGTAGACAGTGTCCAGAGGGTATAGTGTGAGGGTGCATGTAAGGGATCAGTGTGCACCTTGATGTGCCAGTACTGTCCAGTGTATCCTGGTGGTATAGTGTGATGGTGCATGATAGGATCACAGTGTTCACCTTCCTGTACCAGCACTCTGCAGTGTGCCTTGAGGATGGCGAGTCTGAGGGTGCATGGTAGGGCAGCAGTGTGCACCTTCCTGTACCAGTGCTGTACAGTGTGTCCTGAGGGTATAGTGTTATGGTGCATGGTAGGGAAAGAGTATACACCTTCTTGTACCAGTACTGTACAGTGTGCCCTGAGGGGTATAGTGTGAGGGTGCATGGAAGGGCAGCAGTGTGCACTTTCCTGTACAATGCGTAGTAGGACAGCAGTTTGCACTTTCCTGTACCAGTACTGTACAGTGTGCCCTGAGAGTATAGTGTGAGAGTGGGGGGCAGCAGTTTCACCTTCCTGTAGCAGTAGTGTACAGTGTGTCCTGAGGGTAAATTGCAAGGGTGGATGGTAGGGCAGCAGTGTGCACCTTCCTATACCAGCAATGTGCCTTAAAAGTACAGAGTGAGGGTGCATGGTAGGGCAGCAGTTTGTTCTGAAGGTATAGTGTAAGGGTGCATGGTACAGCAGTGGTGTAGACCTTCCTGTACCATTACTGTACTGTGTGTCCTGGTTTACAGTTTGAGGGTGTATGGTAGGACTGCAGTGTGCACCTTCCAGTACCAGTACTGTACAGTGTGCCCTGAGGGTATAGTGTGAGGGTGCATCTTAGTGCAGCAGTGTGCACCTTACTGTACCATTACTGTACAGTGTGCCCTGAAGGTATAGTGTCAGGGTGCATGGTAACTCTTCACTGTGCACGTTCCAATACCAGTACTATACAAAGTGCCCTGAGGGTATAGTGTGAGAGTACATGATAGGGCTGCAGTGTGCACCTTCCTGTAACATTACTGTATAGTGTGTACAGTGTGTCCTGGCGGCATACTATGACAGTGCCTAGTAGTGCAGTGGTGTGCACTTTCCTGTACCAGTACTTTCAGTGTGTCCTGGGGGTATAGTGAGAGGGTGCATGGTAGGGAAGCAGTGTGCACCTTCCTTTACCAATACTGTGCATTGTGCCCTTAGGGTATAGTGTCAGGGTGTTTGGTAGGGGAGCAGTATGGACCATGATGTACCAGTACAGTGTGTCCTGAGCATATAGTGTGAGGTGCATGGTAGGACTGCAGTGTGCTCCTTTCTGTACCAGCACTCTACAGTGTGCCTTGGGAGGTACAGTGTGATGGTGGATGATAGTGCAGCAGTATGCACCTTTCTGTATCAGTACTGTATAGTATGCCCAGAGGGTAAAGTGTGAGGGTGTATAGTAATGCAGAGGTGTAGACCTTCCTGTACCAGTACTGTACAGTGTGTCCTGAAAGTATTGTGTTAGAGTGCATGGTAAGGCTGCAGTATGCACCTTCCTATACCAGTATTAAACTGTGTGCCCTGAGGGTATAGTGTGACTGTGCATAGTAGAGCAGCAGTGTGCACCTTCCAGTAGCAGTACTGTACAGTGTATCCTGGGGTATAGTGAGTGCAGGGTAGGGCTGCAGTGTGCACCTTCCCATGCCATTACTGTACAGTGTGCCCTGAGGTACAGTGTGAGGGTGCATAGTAGGACAGAGTTGTACATCTTCCTGTACCAGTTTTTGACATTGTGTCCTGAGGTTATAGACTGAGGGTGCATGGTAGGGCAGCAGTGTGCATTTTCTTGTACCAGTACTGTACAGTGTGTCCTGGGGGAATAGTGTGAGGGTTCATGGTAAGGCAGTAGTGTGCACCTTCCTGTACGAATAATGTACAGTGTGACCTGAGTGGTATAGTGTGAAAGTGGATGGTAGGGCTGCATTGTGCACCTTCCTATACCTGTGGTGTACAGTGTGTTCTGGAGGTACAGTGCGAGGGTGCATAGTAGAGCAGCGGTTTAGACCTTCCTGTACCATTACTATACAGTGTGTCCTGGGGTGTAGTTTGAGGGTGTATGGTAGGACTGCAGTGTGCACCTTCCAATGTCAGTACTGTACAATGTGCCCTATGGGTATAGTGTGAGGGTATATGATAGGGCAGCCGAGTGCACATTCCTGTACCAGTACTGTATAGAGTGCCCTGAGGGTATAGTGTGAGGGTGCATGGTAGTGCAGCAGTGTGCACCTTCCATTACCCATACTGCACAGTGTGTCCTGGAAGTATAGTGTGACAGTACATATGAGCACAGTAGTGTGCACCTTCCTGTTCCAGTACTGTACAGCATATACAGGGTATCTTGAGGATATAGTGTGACAGTGCATAGTAGTGCAGCAGTGTGCACTTTCCTGTACCAGTACTGTACAGCGTGCCCTGGGGGTATAGTGTGAGGATACATGGTAAGGCAGCAGTGTGCACCTTCCTGTAACAGTACTGTACAGTGTGCCCTGAGTAGTATAGTGTGAGAGTGCATGGTAGGGCTGCAGTGTGCACCTTCCTATACCAGTTCTGTAAAGTGTATCATGAGGGTATAGTTTGAGGGTGCCTGGTAGGGTAGCGGTGTAGATCTCCCTGTACCAGTACTGTACAGTGAGTCCTGTCAGTGTAGTGTGACATTGCATTGTAGAGTAGCAGTGTGCACCTTCCTGTACCAGTACTGTACACTTTGCCCTTAGGGTAAAGTGTGAGGGTGCATGTTAGTGCAGAGGTGTAGACCTTCCTGTACCAGTACTGTACAATGTGCCCTGAGAGTATATTGTGAGGGTGCATGGTAGGGCAGGAGTGTGCACCTGCCTACAGCAGTGCTGTACAGTGTGTCCTAGGAGTATAGTGTGAGGGGGCAGGGTAGGGCAACTGTGTTCACCTTCCTGTACCAGTTCTGGATAGTGTGTCCTGAGGGTATAGACTGAAGTGCATGGTAGGGCAGCAGTTGCATTTTCCTGTACCAGTACTGTACAGTGTACCCTGGGGGAATAGCATGAGGGTACATGGTAGGGCAGCAGTGTGCTCCTTCCTGCAGAAGTACTGCACAGTGTGCCCTTAGATTATAGTGTGAGGGTGCAGATTAGGGTAGCTACCAGTTCTCAACATTGTGTCCTGAGGTATATCTTGTGAGTGTACATTGTAGGGCAGCTGTGTGCACCTTCTTGAAGCAGTACTGGACAATGTGTCCTGATGGTATAGTGTGAGGGTATTTTGTAGGGCAGCTGTGCGTGCCTTCCTGTACACCACTGTACAGTGTGTCCTGAGGCAGTAGTGTGAGGTTACATTGTAAGGCAGCTGTGTGCACTTTCTTGTTGCAGTACCAAACAGTGTGTTCTGAGGTGTATAGTATCAGGATACATTGTAGGGCAGCTGTGTGCACTTTCTTGTACCAGTACTGGACAATGTATCCTGAGGAGTATAGCGTGAGGGTGCATGGTAGGGCAGCAGTGTGCACCTTCCTGTACCAGTACTGTACAGTGTGCCCTGAGGCTATAGTGTGAGGGTGAATGGTAGAGCAGTGGTGTAAACCTTCCTGCACCAGTACTGTACAGTGTATCCTGGGGGGTATAGTGTGAGGGTGTGTGGTAGGACTACAGTGTGCTCTTTCTTGTATCAGCACTGTATACTGAGTCCTGATGGTATTTAAGATGCACAGCAGGCAGCACATTAATTTCTGTAGTACAGTAATGCCTGCAGTGACATGTGGGTGACTGGAAAAGCATAGATCACACCTGCTACCATTTGAAGTAGGAATTTCTTTGTGTATCATATTCTGGACCATTTTTGTTCATGTGGACTTTATGGAATGTGACTGATTTCCACAAACAAGCATGTCTTTCCATGTTATAGGTTCATATTCATCTTTTCAAGTAGCAGTTTTACACAGAGGGTATGCAAAATATTTCAATAATCTGTGTGTATGTGTGTGTGTGTGTGTGTGTGTGTGTATGTAATTATCAGTAACCATGGCAGAAGTTAGGCTACTGCTGTGCTCTAATGACAGAGTTGGTGGTATATAGTACACAAATGACACTGATGTGAGTTACTGTTTTTTAATATGTTGCAGCGGTGAGTGCGTGCCTTCAATTTGTTCTTCCTTTGTAGCACAATATACTTCCTTCTGCTAATGCAGCTCTGTAAATATAAATTTAGTTCCTGCTTGAGATATCTTTAGTACACAGTATAGCAATCTCAGAGGATTGTTGTAGTGTTCATTCTTGTCATTATTATTTGCATATCTATTGTGCACCAGCTGTCTGCTTGGGACACAATAACATACCGATCTGCTACTGTTGTTCAGCTGTTTCTGAAATGTGAGTTCTTTTTCCTACATTTCCTTGAAACATAGTTCTGTGCAGAGTGTACCTTGTCTACAAATTTCACATCTGGTAAAAATCAGTACTTTTATGTCAAACATAGCTTTGCAGCTGATTATATTTTGATTTTAGAAATATACTTAAATAATGTTAAAACCGATTAGTTATTCTGAGCATGAACTGACTGTATTTCAATGACTTTTTGTAGTCTTTCTTACCAGAACAAATGCTACACAAATGTACATTTTATACAATATGATGCAGTGGTGCTTATACTACAGAGTATAATAAAGTGAGCACAACTTTAAAAGTATGTCTCAAAATGACAAAATTATACAGAAATAAACAAATGCTCTGTAATTCTTTTTTTAAACATTCTATAATTCTTGAAGTTTCGCCAAGTGACATTTTAGTAATTCAGAAACTAAATAACATCAAATCTTTTAAACTGTTGTGGGTGCCTTATACCAAGTCATAGTACAATGCAGGTATGGGGGCCTTTTACCAAGCCATAATACAATGCAGGTAAAGTAAAATAAAATAGACATACAAGTTTCTCTCTTCTAGCAAGCCATCAAGTACTGATCACAAAGAAGGTAGGTAGCTGCAGATTATATAATACGTCATCATTTTAGTAGGCTCTTTATCAGTCTTACTTCTAGGCCAGATTCATTAACTCTACACTAAGTGTATACCATTCTGAGTGAACAGACAACACAAGCATTAAATCCCACCTTTGTACGCCTAATTTCAGTTTTCCTACTGATTTTCTTGCAGCCTTAAATATTGAGGTAGATTCTGTGTGAACAGATTGCAACAAAAAATGTGGTAGGGATGTTCTTGAATACGGATCGTGTACACATACTGTAGGCATACAGGAATCAATTATTACTCAAATATTACTCATCTCAGTGAACTGATTAGATTCACTAAACATTTAACAAAATATTTTTGATGGCATCATTTCAGCCACTGACATAAATTGGAGTGGATAAAATCTGCATCTTAGCTTTGTAAACAACTTATGTCTGGGAGGCAAATAGTTCTGGAGATTAAGTATTCCATGGACTTCCAAAACAGCATTCTTTTTAACCACTGTAGAAATAGGCCAACATCACGGTAAACAAAAGTCTAGTTTTATTTTTATTTTTCTTAATGGGCAGCTACCAGTGGATTTCCATATCCAGTAGTTAAGAGAACAATAAACCTTTCCTTTCAGAAAGATGACACAATGATCCCAAAGTGGACTTGTAAAGTTGAATCCTTTTGCCAGAACTCTTGTTTTAAATCAAAATAATGGTCATGAAACATAAGAAAGTAATGCAATAAATCAGTATCATCTACCACATTGCTTTTTGGCCAGTAATCAACTTGTTAGTTTCCCTACTTCATCTTCTAAGATATAAAGGTAATCATTTGTGCACTCACTCTCTGTTACGGGTACAGTAATAATTACATTAACATTTTGTACCATTTCATCAACCTAGTTTTCATTTCCATATAATTTGCCCTCTTTTCACACAATTGTTTCAGTTTGTATCGTGGCCATGTCTAGCCCTTCAAAGACTTTTTTTTGTGCTTCCAGAAGAATCCTGCATTTGAAGGGGGAAAATATTCTAACCCTCTACTGTTGTCTAAAGACATAAGAATAGTGCCAGGAATGTAGGTTATGTGCCTGCCATGTTTAGGTTTATGCATACGTTGACAGACATTCCAATGTAACAGAAAAAGGTAATTGGGAATGTATTTTTGGGAAGTGAGTTGATATCCTTCTATTTATCTGTTGCAGTATTCCTGACATAAGGGAGTTGCCTGCCAAGGTGATGACCCCACGTCGGCCAGTATATCATTCTCTTTTACTACCTAGGGTGCATGGTACATCTGACATAGGCCACCAACAGACATTGGTCATAAAAGAAATGTACGCGTGCACCACCCACAGAACTTCTTTGTCGCAAGTCAGATCAGTCCCAGACAAAGCCTTTGACACTATTCCCCACTCAGGCATAATAGACAAATCCTCTCAACTAGGCATCAATCCATATGTTATCAGATGGGTAGCAAACTGGCTCACTGATAGAACCCACTTAATCAAAATAGGGGATGCCACTTCAAGCACTAGACCAGTAACGAGCAGTGTACCCCAGGGATCACTCAACCAGGGGTGGTGTTTTGAACTATGTGCGTATGTGTGTATTTGTTGGATTGCATTACATACCACCACTGATAATATGGGACATGTGCACCACACCATGACATAATGAGCAATCACACATGCAGCAGTCTGGAGATGGCTTGCAGAGGCTCATGGAAGAACTTATTTCATAAGGTGTATATGCATATTTGACATTAGGACATCCTCCACACCTTTGCAGTAAAGATGTCACGTGACCAGAGGGAAAAAAGAGGATGGTTGATGCATGGGGCTACATTAAAGGTTGTCCTAAGTGGTAGTGAAATGAAAAGTGATTCACAAGATCATATAATGACAATAATGGACCACCAGCCACACAGCAGTAGACTGGGCCTGATATGAACATTACACCTGAGTAGGTATAGAAGATAACTTCCATATAGTGCAACTCCAGCACCACCACATATGTCTGTCATTGCACTTTATGGAGTATGATAGAATCATTGTATACTGAAAAGAAATGTCTGGAGGAGTGTCTGACATGAATGTGGAGTCACATCTCTATGTAGAATTGTCTCAAAAGTAATATTTGCATGTATACATACTCAGGTTGCCTGCTGTCAAATTAGAACCCCTATATATCTATGTAAAGAAGTTTGAAAACACAGTATTAATGTTACTTCCACAGCACAAGTTTGTCTTGATTACTGTTAGAGTGCATGTTATATGTGATGTATATGTTACAAGAAGATATTCTGAGGGGTGTCTGACATAACTGTGGACTTGCATGCCATTCTAAAATTGTCACCATATCGATTGCTGAATGTTCCCACAAACAAGACTAGAACCTCTACATAACTTTCTGCAGATCACAGTACTTACCGCAAGCACCAAATCGCATGTCTGTCTTTCAAAGTGTCAGACAAAACTTTATAGCTGATGACATCAGCAGTGTGAGAAGATGTTGTGAAGCCTGTATGAAAGTGATGTTTTGGCATGTACAACTGTCAATATTTCTTCTCCTTGGAAGTTGCTGACAGTAGGATACATACTCGTGCTGTTCTGACTATGCACACAATCACCAGTTGACTGCACTGAGATTAGAACCCCAATCTAACTATTTACAACACCTAGAGAACTTAGTACTTAATGCAAATGCCATAGTACAAGTCTGACCTTTACATTGCTGCTGGACAATTTATAGTGGATGCCATCCACATTGGATGTGAGAGAGAAGGTGTTGGGAGGCCTGTATGAAACTGATGTGTAGACATGTATGAATGTCAAAATATCTGTACTCCATTGGACTGTTTTGCTGATAGTAGGATACACACACACACACACACACATACATTGACTGACTGCAGTGAGAGTAGAACCCCCTACCTAGCATCAGCAAGAGAAGTCAGTACTTAAAGCAGGCACCATGACACAAGTCTTCACCCCCTTATTGTGTTACTGGATATAACCTGATGCATTAGAATAAAGATTCATCCCCCTCCCTACCTATGAGCACTTTTTATCCAGAGTTTCGCTGCTAGGCTGAGTGTAAACTCCCTTGGGTGGACTTATGATAATTTGCCTGTGTCGAGCATAGATTGTGCTTTGTGACCTAAATCACAGCAATGACAGTACTCGCCACTTATCTCCCCCACCTGACTCTTTACAAGGGATTGTCATCTCCATGTATCATTATATAATTAGTAAATTCACTGTCACCTCTCTTTTAATTTCTCCAAGTCTTTTGCGTTTCTAATATCATGACAGGAATGGACCCCACATTCCTAAGTCAAGGTATAATTAAAATTCATAAAATTGGTATTGTTTCAATCTTTGATGTTAGTCAGAAGTGCTCTTCACAGCACCCACAATGTGGCTCCTTCTGCAATTCATACAGAGTTACATGAATCAGTAACATATCGAAGTATGATTGTAAATTCTTTTTTATAAGACCCATTGCCCCTGCTACTACTGGAACTATCTGGGTATCTTTCTTCCACATTGCCCTTGTTTCTGCCTGCAAATCCTGGTACTTTATGACTTTGTGTCTCTCTGTACGTAAGACACTGTAGTCACTGGGTGTAGCAATTTCAGTAATCAGTGCTACTTTTGTCTTCTCTTCATGGACTACTATATCTGGTTTTCTTGCGTCTATTTTTTGAACTGTTGGTAATGAGTGATCCCATGTGATATAAACTTCACCATTTTCTATGATGCTTTGTGGCTCATGTTTCCAGTGTTTTTCAGCTACTTCAATATTATAATGTTTGCACAATCCCCAATGCAACAGTCTTGCTACATTATTATGCCTTTCAGTATACAGTTCTGCCATTAGTATGTCACAACCAGCAAAACGATGTGCAACTATTTCCAGTTCTGTTTTCGAAAATCTACATTTACCTGTTTCTTCCACATGTTCATTGGACTTTGTAAACCAAACATGTACGTAGTCTGTTATCTTGAGCTGCCAATATTAACCTTTCGTCTTTTGGTTTAAACTTACCTCTCTGTAACAATTCCTATGTTTGATGCTGATCAACATGAGGTTGTTCCAAGAGTTTTCTATATTTGCTACTACAATTATGCAGTTTCCACATTTCTTGCTTTATCATCTGATCTCTCACCTTATATTCTTTCTTTTGTTTTTTTGACACATTCAGTTGCTACCTGATTTTTATCTACTTCCCTTTTGAACCAATAAGTCATCATAGACGTGTTCTCCTCATGTTTCAGAACTTTCACTATATTTGGGTCTTGTGAGGTCGGCAGATATGTATGCAGTCCCACTATTGCAGATCTATACATGTAATCATTTTCAAGGAGGCCCATACCTCCTTCAGAATGGGGAATATATAGCCTTGGTATGCAGTTTTATAATTCATATGATGAGCATGAAGCATCCTTGTTACTTTCCTGTCCAAACTATCCAACACCTTTTGGGGCCAGTCAGTCACTCCAAAACTATAAGTTAGGACAGGAAGAGCAAATTGGTTTATAGCTTGGACTTTGTTCCTAGTTGTCAATGATGTTTTTACTATTAATTTAAGCCTTCTAAAGTATTCCTTACTGAGTTTTATGTGCATTTGCTCATATTTTATTGTTGATTCTCCATCAATTCCCAAATATTTATATACTCCATCTTGCTCAAGTTCTTTTATATCACATTCCTCTTCCAAACTGATGTTTTCTAGGTGCTGCAGCTTTCCTGCTTTAAAGGTTGCTTTTGCACGTTTATTAAGACCAAATGACATTCTTATATCATCTGAAAAAGTTTTGACCACTTGCAGTTGTGGTTTCACTTCCTCATCTGATGAACTATACAGTTTTAAATCATCTACAAAAAGTTGAGAAGATTACACACTTTTTTGTTTTCTGTGATCCAAATTATAGCTATGATCTAATCTAAGTAGACAGCATAATGTGTTAAGGGAAAGACAAAAGAGCAGCAGTAAAAGAGAGTCACTCTGGAATATCCCCCTTTGGATTTTTATTCCTGGAATAATAACTTTTCCTTTGTCATGGCTCATCTGCAGAGAGGTTTGCCACTGTTTCATGGTTGCTGTAATGTAATCAATCAGTGTAGGGTGTATCTTATACATTTTTAAGCACTCTTTTATCCATGAATGTGGGGTACTGTCAAATCCTTTTTTATAGTCTGTCCATGCCATATTTAGATTCTTCCCCTTTACCAGTTTTCCGTTATGACTTTAACATCAAATGATCCTTTGTTCCATACAAGTTTCTTTTATTACCCTTTTGTTCTATTGCCATGATTGAGTTTTTTTTCTAAATGACTATAAAGTCTGTCAGCATCAATTCCAGTATATAGCTTAGATGTAGTCAGAAGGCAAGTTACTGGTCTTAGTTTTTAGGATAGCTTGCAGGATTGCTCTTAAGTAGGAGTATTGTTTTTCCTGTTGTTAGCAAGGCTGGTGTCTGTTCAGGGTGTGCATATAAATAGTTCTTACTCATGGCTAAATCTTCATGTAAAGATGTTAATACTTTTAACCAGAAGTTAGGTACTGCATCTGGGCCTGGGGTTTTCCAATTAGGAGCTTTTGTTAACTTTGTTTTAATCTCTCTGACTGTTACTTCATTCCATTGCATATCCTGTACATTTGAATTTCTTATTCTTTCTTTCAGTTCTTCTATGCATTCAGCATTTTTATTATGTTCTACAAGATCTTCATAGATATTTCTCCAAAATGTATCTATTTCTTCGTTTTTTGATGGTGTTTCAATTCCTTTTACCTTGTTTCACAATTCTCTATAAGACTTTTTTGGATCATCAATAAATTGCCTATTTTGTACTTTTCCCTCATATTTATCATCATATCTTCTATGTTTTTCTGCCTGTGCTGATATTTTTAGTTTATTATTAGTGATAGTGCACAATAAATCCTGATCTGTTTATTTTATTTATTTTACATTTGTTTGTTGTGCTCTGATACTGTGCATTGCTTTTATCATGTCTATCTTTCTGAATATTTTTGTTGATCTGTTCCCTCTTCTATACTCTTCTAACAGTGACACTTCTTGTCTTAATTGCTTTATAGTTTTCTTTATTGGATATTTTCATGATGGCATTCAATTTCTCCACTTCTTTTCTTACTACCCTGTGTTTTTGTAGTAAGATTATCTGTTGTTAATTTAGCTGGAGAGTAATATATCGAATTTAGTTCTGTTATATCGCATGAATCTCAGAGAGAGACTGAGAGACTATCTTTTCCTGTCTGTCATAGATGGCCTCCCTAGCCCCTCTTGAGGTCTGTCCCCTGTCACGTCAGAATTGACAGCATAGGTCAGTGAGCTCTGACAGAGAACTATGCTGTCATGTGACAGGGTCAAGCACACCCCCAAAAGTCAGTAATCTTTTCAAAGTATTTAAGACATAATTTGGGAAACAGATACCCCAACCAGTCCCTTGAGGAGACCTGATCACTCCTTGCCTCAGCCTCTGCTCACATTTTTTCCACGGCTTGATTGCACAAAGGAAAATCTGTAGATTTATAACCAGAGCACATGGGGATGCTGTCAGTGTCTCTCACTCAAGAAAGTTGGTTGGCTCCTAAGAGCCACACCTCTCACCAGCACTTTCATCTGTAAGATGTTAAATCTTGACTGAGGTAGGCCTCTTTGTCATATTTTGTGAGGATGCTTGACAGCAACAGATTCTGCTTTAATCACCCTTTGCTCTGTGGTGCAGGGGAACCCATTACTGGCTGTGACTCAGGTGTGTGGGGTTCAAGTAACATCCTTGGCACTGGAGGACCCAGAGGGAAAGGGAGAAATGAAGGGGTGCAGTCTGCTCACCTATCCCCAGGGTAGGGTGGAGTTTGCATCATGTAAAGCACACTAGGTGGTATTAACTTCCTGTTGGAGAGCAGGAAACACAGCACCCATGCTTTGAGAGGGGGGCAGAGATGCTTGTAGGGAATGTCCTTTGTGGAGGAGAGGGGAGGGCCACAACTGTCACCAATTGCACATTCTCCCCTTACAGTATGTCATGCACATTAGATTAGAGACAAGAAACCAAGAAAAACACCTCAAACAATTCCTGATGGCTGTCTGAATGATGACCCTTCCTGGTCAACTGTCACCCTGGAGACAGAGAATGAATTATACCTCTTAACCTTTTAGCATAACATAGGTTCATAGGTTCATACCAGGCTATCTGCCCTAGGGCATTTATAAGCCCAGCCAGAGTGTGTTTGGCTTTCGCCACCCATTTTAAATGAATTTTGCAATGCCCTTTTTCGAGGTTAGTATATTGTGCCTCTGTCTAACAGTGACACAGCAGTGATACCCAGGGTAAACCTACGATCTCCCATCCACTCATTAAGATTCCTCTTGAAGAGAGTCAATAAGGGACTCTGCCTAACCTGGACTGGGATTTTATTCCAGAGTGAAGGGAGCCTCTGGGTTATGAATCTGTCCCTCCAGCATGTCCTATTTATTTCAGTGCTGAGGTTCAAGTCTCTCGAGTGCGTAGCTCGATGGGATTTGGATTTTCTGAGGTGCAGCATGTCCATTAATTCCAGGCTGGACATGGCTTTATACGTCAGGCACAGATCGCCTCTGAGCAGGCGTTATGCCACTGAGTAGAGCTGGAGTTTCTTTAACCGGGCAGCATATGGCATCTGTTTGAGCCCTTTGATCCTCTTGGTGAGGTACTTTTGGGGTCTTTCCAGTTGCTGCAGGTGTCTGGTAAGGTACATCCCAAAAGGGGCATTGTACTCAATTATGGGCCTGATGAGGGATGAGTAAAGACCACTTTGGCCACGTGGCTGTCAAATGAGAGATTGCTATCAACTTGGGTCCCCAGGTCCCTAATTACTTCTTCCGTACTTAATGGATTACCACCTATGTGGTAATTTGTGGGCACTTTGTTTTTGCTAAAGGGGATGACTATACACTTTTTGGCATTTAGCTTGAGGCCATGGCTCTGGCACCAGTTGTCTGTTTCTATGAGTCCCTTTTGTAGGATGCTTGTGTCGGCTGGAGAGTTGATTATGGCGCCCAATTTGCAGTCATCTGCGAACTTGGTCAGCCACAGTCCTTCCGTGTTGGCCTGTACCTCCAAGAAATATATACCGAACAAGAGAGGTCCCAGGACTGAGCCTTGTGGGATGCCACTTGTAACTGGTTTGGAGTCTGACATGGCTCCAGCAATTCTAACCATGTGGGTTCTGTCCTTCAGCCAGTTTGCAACCCATCTAGTGACATAGGGGTTTATATTTAAGCTGGTGAGCTTATCTATAATGCCCGAGTGGGGTATTGTATCAAAGGCTTTTGCGAGGTCCAGGTAGGCTGTGTGGACCACCTTCCCCTCGTCAGTGGCCTTGGTGACTGTTTCAAAGAAATTGACCAGGTTTAAGAGGCAGGATCTGCCCTTAACAAAGCCGAACTGGGTAGGATCCAGGGTCTGTAGGTCACCAATATCTTTATTTATGAGGTCCATGATGATCCTTTCCATAGCTTTGCAGACCAAGCTAGTCAGGCTTATGGGGCGATAGTTTCCAGGATCCGTTGAGGCACCACCTTTGTGGAGAGGGACCACTGTTGCTGTACGCCACTCTTTGGGTACATATCCTGTAGTAAGACTGAGATTGAACTGTAGTTTTATGTTTGGGTTTAGCTCTTCTTGGAGTTCATGTAGGACGCAGCCAAGGACACCGTCTGGTCCCATTGATGCTGTGTTTTTTGCTTTGGAGAGGGCGGCTCTTACCTGAGCATCTGAGATGTCAGGGGGGCAGCACTCTGCTGGGATAGATATTTGCCCTTTTGGTGGGGAGGGGGGGGGAGAAGTTTGCGCTGAACCTGTCAGCTAGGATGTTGGCAATGTCTGTGAGTTTGGTGTATTTTTTGTCATTTTGGACTAATTCTGAGCATATCTGGAAATTCCCACCCAGGTTCCTAACATAACTAAAGAAAGCCTTGTGATTATCCTTAGTGTCATGTGCAATTTTTCTCTCGAAGCTGACCTTAGACGATTTTATGAGTGCCCGTAGTTTTTTGCTAATACTGATCAGGGATGCCTTCCCTTTTTGGGATTTTGCTCTATCATGTAGTAGCTTCCTCCTTCTATTGTATAGTTTGTTTATGGCTGTGGTCCACCAGACAGGATGCCTGCCTTTGGAGGATTGGGTCTTGGTTTAATTTGGGATTGCATGATCCATGCATTCCTGAAGGTGTTCATAGAATGCGTTTATAAAGGATTCTGCGGTCTGGGCCGTATTTTCCACAGGCCCAGGGGCTTTGAAGGATTCCACCTCGGTTTTGAGGAGTGTGAAATTTGCTTTAGAGAAGTTTTTCACTGTGGTTTTCTGAGCAGGGGGTGGGGTCGAGATGTGAATATCCAGTGAGATTAGTTTATGGTCTGATCTTACCAGTGAGGGATACCCTTCTGTTCTGGAGCATAGAGTCCCCATGTTGGTGATGATCAGGTCCAGTATGTTTTCCCCTCTTTTGGGAGTGGTAACAAGTTGTTCCATAGCATTTGAGTTTATAAATTCTAGGAACCTTTGGGCTAGGGTGTTGGAGCTAGAGTAATGCTCCCAGTCTATGTTTGGGTAGTTGAAGTCACCCAATATAATGGTGTTTAGAGAGACCTTCATATTTTCCAGTGTTCTCAGGAAGACCGAGTGGGGTTCCTGGGTTTGGGAGGGTGGTCTGTAGCAGGCTATAAACTGGAAGGCAGTTTTACCCACAGTTAGTTGCACATGGATAGTCTCTGATGCTTCATGCTGTGCCACCAACCTGGAGGTGTGGGTATCTTTGATGAATATTGATACTCCCCCTCCTTTTGTGGTTCGGTCCAAGTTTTGGGGCCAAAAAGCATGGTATGAGGTATAACCTGGTAGTGCTGGCGTGCTCTCGGGAGCCTTGAACCAGGTTTCTGTTACTGCACAGATATCGATGTTCTCCATGCTAAAGAGAGTTTTGAGTGCGTGCATCTTGAGGTTTAGACTTCTGGCATTGAGTAGCATTACTCTTAGTTTCTTATCCCTTGTGATACCTATGGAGGTGGGTTTGTCTTTTGAGCCTTGCCTAAAAAAGACACTATGGCGGTGGCAAGAGCCTTTGCCAATATTTCCAAAAGCCCAGGGGTGATAGGTGCAAGCCATCCCTAGCGAAGCATTGTGGCTTGTCGAGCATGTCATCCCAGGCTGACAGGCATTGGATCCCCTTTGAATGACACCAATACTTAAGCCAATTTTTGAAATTGATCATCTTGTCTTCATATTTTCTCATCATTCTTGGTGAGGGTAAGATGCTACTCAAGGTCAGGGTCATACCGGCCTGGGCTACATGCTCAGAGAGCTCCTCCATGTCTCTTTTCATGTAGTCCAGGGAGGTACGTCTCAGGTCATTCACACCAGCATGGACAATGACTGAGTCATATTTGTACTTGCCTTGGAGTGACCTGAGTGCTTGTGTTATGTGGCGGATCCTAACGTCCGACAGGCAGCTCACCGTGACCTTCTCCTCTGGACAAAGTTCAAACACAGAGAAACAGTTGCCAAAAAGTACCAATAAACCAAAGGAAAGGCAGCTGAAGGAGAAGCAGGCAATAAATGGTAAAAAATCCAGCTTTAATCCACTAGGCAAAACCGTAACTGAAACTGTGTTTGATAGCAGCCAGCAAAACTAATCAGAAAAATGGACAAAGAAGGATTTTTTATTATTTACTGCCTGATTCTCCTTCAGCTGTAAATCTGGACAAAACCTAAAATAAAGGGGGGTCAAATGATCAAAAATATGGGCAGATTTTATATTGCTCTTATAAACTTAGAAAGGAGCTAGAATAACAAGATTTGTGTTAGCATGCATTTTTAAAGGATATGTAGTCTGAAACCCAAATGTATGTCATTATTTAGTGACTTAAAAACTCAGTGATTGGCCTGAAAACCACAAAATGTATGAGGAACAGACCAAAAATATGAGACCAAAAACTGTGAAAATCCGGACAGTTGAGAGGTATGGAAAGAATTTTACTAGAAAGGCTCACCCAGACTCTACTACACTTTGCTGTGATGGAAAGGTTTGTTTGCTTTTTATTTGTTGTATTTTGTATTACTTTGCCTTTTTCTATTTTGAATACTGTGATTTGTTTTCTTTACCTCATGTTTTACTTGTATCCTGCTTTTAACTGCAAATTAAAACTTGAAAAGAGATCACAGCTCTGTCTCTTGTGAATCAGGCAGAAGTAATTTTCCCACTCTCCCACCCACTTACCGTTGTGTTCTTAAACACCACTGTATTTCTAGTTGCCTACCTCTTATGTTAATTTGACCATATATCTCATTTCCTCTCTGCTTTTACTGGCTTGTGTGAGTAAGCACAAAATTATCATTTTGGGAAGTCACTCCCCTTCAACTATTTAAATTTATTGGCCATCCTACTGTATTCCATAGTACCAGAATACAAAAGTGACCACCCCCTTGCAGTCTATCTTGTTGTTTTAAAAATAGTGACTCTCCACTAAAACTTAACCTTTTAGACAGGTAAAACTTAAGTTACCTACTTTCACATTTAATTCCTCTAGTGCACACTGCAGTGTTTAGGCTAAACCATTTTTTTCATCTTACCTTTAAGCATCTATTGCAAGACCACCAGTTATTGGAAAGCCCACATTCTGCCTCTCATTATTCATCTTGGGATTAGTGCTTCTGTTTTCTCCTGGTGAGAGGAGGAGTGCAGTTACATTATTTCCTGGAGACTGCTGATCACCAGAAAGCTCAATAACTGCTTTATAGGTGACAGCTTGGAATTTGTGCTTATATTCTGATCCTGGTTAGAGTAGGAGCAGAGTGCATTGATTCCTGACTCTTTCTGGTTGGAGTCCCTGTGACTAGCACATGCTCTAAAACTTGCTGGAAAGCACAAGGAAGCCTTAAACTGATACTAGCACTCAACTCTCCTTGTTAATAAGGAGAAATTAATCATAGGCACTAAACAGCCTATAATTGCAAAGGACCTTGCCAAGGTAAGGGAAAACAGCTCTTGTAAGTTACAAAAAAAAATAATAAAAATAAAGCACTTAACCAGGCATGTCCAAGGGTCTGCTTCTGGTGATTTCTCCTGTCCACCTGGTGAATCTGGCCATACTGGGGCAATGCAGCAATTGCCTCATGTACACAGAAAAGCCTCTCCTCCTACCACCCAACACTACAACCTGCGAGAGATGCACTTACATAGCCAAACTGAAAGCAAAGCTCTCTCCAGCCAAGATTGTGCTAGACAATCAAGAGGAGAAGGTTAAAACCCACTCTACACCTCAAGCAACACATAGCCCTTCAAAACCCTCACCACCAACACCCACAAATAGAAACACTAAACCCACCTATGCGAAGGCCCTTAACATTAACCTGCCCAAGCAACAAGGACATCCAAAGCTGAAATGCAAACAAACACCAATCACAACCAAAGTATCACATAGCTCACAACACCAGTGTGCCACCCAACAATAGCCCCTAAGGCAAGACAATGTACCCAACACTTTAGTCATAGGTGACGCTATAGTCAGGCATACTGATGTCCCACTCACCAGGCTAAACAAGGAGAAAATTACAGTCATTTGCTTGTCGGGTGCCAGGATCTGCCACATAACGCATGGACTCGAGTTACTCCACAACAAGTACAAATATGACTCAATAATTGTCTATGTTGGAGTGAATGACTTGAGACGTACTTCCCAAGACTACATGAAAAGAAACATGGAAGAGCTCTCAGATCATGTGACCCAGGCAGATATGACCCTAACCCTGAGTAGCATCCTGCGTTTGCCCAGAATGATACCACAGTATAAGGACAAAATGATTGACTTCAACAATTGGCTAAGCTTCTGGTGTCATTCAAAGGGGATACAGTATCTGTCTGCCTGGGACAACATGATCGACAAACCACGATGCTTTGCCAGAGATGTTCTGCACCTATCGCCCCTGGGATTCAGGTTACTGGCTAAGGCTCTTGCCACCCCTATAGTGCCTTTTTAGGCAAGGCTCAAAGGACAAAACCACCACCGTAACAGGTACAAGTATGCAAAATCTAAAGGTAATGCTACTCAATGCTAAAAGTCTAAACCTCAAAATGTACTCTCTTGAGGCACTCCTAAAAATGGAGAGCATTGATATCTGTGCAGTAACTGAGACCTGGTTCAAGGCTCCAGAGAGCACCCCATGCAATACCAGGCTACAACTTTTACCACACTTTTTGGCCACCAAACCAGGACCGAAACACTAAAGGTGGAGGAGTGTCCATATTCAGCAAGGATATTCACACCTCCAGGCTAGTTGCCCAACACAATGCATCTGAAATTCTCCAGGTGCAACTAACACTAGGTAAGACTGCAATCCAAATTGTAGCTTGCTACAGATCCCCCACCAAACCCCAAGATTCTCACTACACCTTTCTAAACATACTGGAAAATATTAAGATACAACCAAACACCCTAATACTGGGTGATTTCAACTACCCTGCCATTAACTGGGAAATCTACTCGTGTACTAACACCTTTGACCAATGGTTCTTGGAATTCATAAATTCCAACACCCTGGATCAACTAATCCATAGTCCCACCAGGAGCTCCAATATTCTGGACCTGGTCATTGCCAACATGGGAAATCGATGCTCCACACCAGTGGTCACCCCCTCGTTGGTTAAGTCTGACCATAAGCTAATCACCTTTGACACCCACATCCCACCTCCACCCCCCAATAAGGAAACATCCGTAAAAAACTTCTCCACGGCTAACTTTATGCTTCTCAAGTCAGAAGTGCCAAACTTCATGACACCCATGCAGATGGGAACTGAAAGTTTGACTGCCGAATCCTACACTAAAGCACTGTATGAGCACATCCACGCATGCATGAATCATGTCATCCCAAATAGAACCAAGAAGCTCTCCTCCAAAAAAAGGAAGCCAATCTGGTGGTCCCCTGTTATAAACAAACTATACAACAGAAAGAAGAAACTGTTGCAGAAAAGAGGAAAATCCCAGGATGCAAAAAACTCCCTTACCAGCCTCAGGAAGAAGCTGAGATCCCTCATAAAATCCTCCAAAGCTAGTTACGAAAATAAAATTGTCAAAGATTCCAAAGACAACTACAAGGCATTCTATAGCTATGTCAAGAATCTAAATGGCAATGCTCAGATCTGCTCTGAGCTACAACAGAATGACATTAAATATACTGATCCCAAGGACATTGCCAATATCCTGGCAGATTGATTCAGTGCCAGCTTCACCCCCCTCTCACCCCTAAAAGGCCCATCTCAATACCAAAAGATTGCCAAATTCTGGTAATCATGGCTACACTGGTAAAAACTGCACTCTCCAAAGCTACGAATACAGCACCCCTGAGTGTGTTATCCTTTGGATAAGATATTAAACTGAGACCCCACCTGCTTGAGTTGATGATAACTCAGGTGGATAGAAACAATCACAATGGCACCTATTGAAAAGAGTAGAGAAATTCCTCTGATGCCTTGGTCACATTTTCCCAGTAGTAGAAATGCCACATCAGGTCTCCCCTGAAGAGGCCACAGTCCCACTGGTACTAACCTGGTCAACAAAGGATAAATAAAATTAAAAAAAATGTACAGGATATGAATAGAAAACATTTGCTAAATTAGAATTAAGAGAACTGCAAAACCCAGAAAAAGTATATAATGAAAGCACAGCAAATACATTTAAGGGAATACATCTTGGACAACAACGTTTGAGGCAGAACAGTTATTTCATGTATTAGTAATGTCAATTGCAATTCAGATAAATAGACCATTGTTACTTCATTTCTTAAAGGAATGATATTCTATATTCTTATAGGAAGACCATTTTTATAAATTAAATACTAATCCAACTTGCATTATATGTCATATATTCTGAACCCTCCAGTAAATATCTAGATGATCTGGGGTACAAAAACAAACCAGAACCCAACAAACACTTCTAATTTCTCTGTAAGTCATGAGTAAATATGCCACATATCCAGCTCATTGAAGCTGCTAGAACATGACTGTCTTAAATTCCAAAGATCTGATGTTTTCCCAAAAAGGAGGCTGTCTGGCAATGTATTTGAAGAGTGTCTTTTATAATCCATTTAATTTGACTACTATTTATAATCTCCAAACTTACTTGAGATATGTTGGATATGTCTGTTTCTTAACTCAGGATCTTGGAAACACATTTTCTGTCATGACTTGTCCTGCAGACATCCTTTGTTACATGTTACCATTGTAAAATAGTCTTTGGCCAATTATAACTCATATTAGTTTTAAAAACATTATATTTGGCATAGTAAACACTAGATTATGCATGAAAACAAATCCTAAATCATATTCTTCTTTAAGCAGCATTAGTCCTCTGTGGAAGTGGTAAGCCGTCTTTAAGTGATGCTTGTGACTTGTGCTTGAATAGAATTGAAGATAGGGAGGGATGGCCACTTAGGATAGGGATATGTTGTGTAAGAAGTATTGTCCCTGCTGAGTTGTCTTCTCATGAAGACCAGAGATAAGCCAACAGAGCTACTAATTACCTAAGGGGTGCAGTAAGACATCTCTGTACCCAAAAGTACTGGAGTGTGCTACAGGTATTGTACTCTTATATTCAGGAAACAAAGGGCTAGCAGCAATCACTTCTAGCTGTGAGAATGTCGCCATACCAGGGTGCCCAGATCTCTCTGTCTGCTCTGGTGATAAATGATTGTCCACATGCCAGAAGACTGAAAAGTGCCTTTGACCCAGTGGGAAATATAGTCAGTCACTGAGGATTGGCAAGTGGAAAGAGGAAGTACAAAAATATGTCTGATATATCAAAAGTAACTAAAAAAAAATTTTTGCTTCTAATTAAAAATGGCCATCATTTTATTTAGATAGGTCCCGCCAAACTGCTCGGCTCATTAAATTGCTCCACAGTGTGGAGTTTCAAACCAATTAAATATAAAACCTCCTAATATTAGTAAATGGCTGCCATGAATTTAATAAAAAGATCACCTGCATATTCTTTATATCGAGTATAAACCTTCATCAGCTTCTCATTCAACCTCTGCAGTATGAATATATTGTTTCTTGTTCCTTCTTTCCTCTCTCTCTGTGTGTTGTAAACTCTTGTCTTCCTTACCTCTGAGTAATACCTTAGAATTGGTGGCAGTGCTACCAGCTTTACGGGTAATGTATAATTAAACATCTGTAAGCTGTTGAAAACATACGTGCTTTTGCCTGTTGTGCTAGTACCATTATTAATCAGACTTGTCACGCACCTGTGGCCTCCTCTTCTGCTGCCTTGTATACCTTTTTTCCCTCACTCTGGCTAAAAGAATGCAATAGACCATTAAAAAGAATGCATTTGGCTTGAAGTAAATTGTTGACATTTTCATTTAAAAGTGTAATTCTTCTGTCAGATACTAGACGCTCAGTAAATATTGCATGGTAGCAAACAGGTTGCTATGATACGAAGAATTTGCTCACAGCAAGCACTGTGACAGTAGGAAGAAAAGAGTGGGCTCCTTAAGGAGCACCTCAGTACGTAACCAAGGGACAGCCTAGAGATTCAACAACTGTAGTCATCGCAGCTGTGTCAGTTATTAAGACATGATGAAACAGTCATCGTACTACAGGGTTTAACAGGTGATTTTTATATATACTACCTGTGGCATTTGCTGATAACACCCTGCTTATGTACTTATTTCATGTCTGTGTTTTGTTTTGCAAAGAAGTGAACTGATGTGTAACCAGTTTTTAGATGTGTGATGCTATTAATACAATCAGTACATACAAAAAACTCAGCTCTAAACATTTTACTGTCAAAGCATTCAATTTTCATTATATGACAGGATTTCTAATAACAGCTCCTGTACATTTATTAAAATGAGATGATAAAGCATTTGTATTTCCTTATTATAATATTTAGCATTCATTAGCTGTTCACAGTATGTTTCTTGAAGGAGTCATTACAACTACAGCTTATGAATAGCTTAATTAATATGAAAGCTGCTGTGCTGATCTGTTTCTTTTATAAGTTAACCTTATTTATGCTTGTGTGTGCATGTGTGTCCAAATACACACACTTGCATGTCTACATATCTATCTGTATATGTGTATGTGTGCGTGCACGCATTTGCGTATATGGTTTTATAATTATATGTGTATGAATGTGTGTGTGTGCATTTGCATATATGGTTGTATCTCTCTCTCACACACACACACACACACACACACACACACACATATATATATATATATATATATATATATATCTATCTATCTATATTTATATATATATATATATATATGGATTCACTTGAGAATCTCGAAAAACTTGAAATA
The DNA here is from genome assembly GCF_019279795.1 of Protopterus annectens. Lineage (NCBI taxonomy): Eukaryota > Metazoa > Chordata > Ceratodontiformes > Protopteridae > Protopterus > Protopterus annectens. The sequence goes on along the minus strand of NC_056733.1, from coordinate 1,143,574,302 downwards.
CCGAATTTCAGTTTTCCGAAATTCAAATCCCGGAACCTTACAAGCCCGAAACACCACAAGCGCGAAACTTAAAATCCCGAACATACACAACAAACACAACACACACTTACACACACTCTTCCCCCCACAATCAAACATACAATCCTAAACCCCCCCTACCTATATATTCTTAACTCTGAGACCGCTCAATCACACACACAAAGGTAACTCACACCCACACATTTCACAGCCCCTTGCACGCACACACACACACACACACACACATATCACAACCAAAACACACACTAACATACACTACAACCTATAACCTACACATTCATACAGACTTACCTGCACTTACATCCATTCACACACCGCAACACCAGCTCCAAACTTCGGGATTTTGAATTTCATGCTTCTGGTGTTTCAGGATTTCAAGCTTTCAGACTTAGAATTTCGGAAAACTGAAATTCGGTATTTCAGTTTTTCGAAATTCTAAAGGGAACCCATATATATATATATATATATATATATATATATATATATATATATATATATATATATATACGCACACACACACATACACACACACACATGTGTATAACTGGACATACACACATACATGCATGATTATGTTGTCAATTTATTAGCATCGATGTATGTTACATTGAGCTCTGCATATTGAAACCTACAATACTTGAATAACAAATGATTGTTTCTGTTTTTTTGGTTAGGTGAATTTCAAACACCTTCCTTTTCTAATTGTCAAACAAATGTTAAAAAAATCTAGCTGTGACCCAGACATAATTGCTTGAATAGTGACACTAGTAGGGAATGGATTTTCATAAGATGTAGGGCTGGGTTAATGGCAGCAGTAGGGTTGTGCTTAGCACACAGGAGTATGGATGGATGGAGCGGCTTCTCATGCATATGGATATATGTAAGTGAGTATAACGCTGTTGTTCATGCACACAAATCAGCGAGACACATTTAATTTCTCAATACCTATACCCTGTTGTAACTACTCACAATAACCTAACTTTAGAGCAGCTCCTATCTCATCTATCAGAAAGCTTCTATCTAACCTAAAGCCAACTGCCCTTGTTGTTGACCAACTCCCTTCTGAATATTTAAAAATGCTGCTGATGTAATTGCTGACCCTATCTCCATAACAATAAGTAGATCTATATCTGAATATTATGTCTCATCAATTTGGAAGAAATCATTCATTATACCACTATCGGAAGCAGTTACATCCATGGACTACAATAACTACAAGTCCATAGCAATCCTCTCCCCTTGTCATAAATACTGAAAAAGTGCATCTACACGCAACTCATACATCACCTAAACATGAATAACTTCCTCTCCAAAGCATAGAATGGTTTTAAATCCTAACACAACATAATCACTGCCTTCCCTTAGTTTACCAATACTATAAACCATCACAGAAATATAGCTATAAATTAACGTCAACCGTGTTCCTAGGTTTATCAGACACATGATCCCACCAGCAACTACTTCACAAATTTGCATCCCTAGGTCTCTCAAAATCTTCCCTTTTATGGATCCTCTGTTATTTATTAGATAGACAACAAGTAGTTGAAGGGGAACAGGAACTGTCATCCTATGTCTTAGTAACAATAGAGTTCCACATGGCTCCATACTAGGGCCTCTTCTGTTTAATATCTTCATTAATAAGCTCCAAAACTTCAGATGATTCAACTTTGATATCTACAGCCCCAACATTACCTGAACTTCAAGAAATCATTAAAATATCCTTCTAATGAGATCTAGTTAATGCCTTTTATGCCAAAGAAATATCTCCACTAAATTCAGTCTACTGTAGTTACAACTACTGTCAGCTCCAGAACTCAGCTAGTAAACCATACAAAATTATTACGTATTCAACATCCTTAAATTCAATCTGCATATACTTCAAACTATTAAAAAGACCCACCAAAAACTAAGTTCCCTCTACAGGGTGAAACACTACCTAACTGACACAGCAAGGAAAACTCTAGCCTCAACCTACTTACTACCATCCCTTCTTCATGCTTCTCCTATTCTTACTAATGTAAATGCCACATTAAAGACCAAACTAGCCTCCTGTTATAATAAAATTTGCTACTAATGCTACACATAAACTCCGCCACTGTGAAGCCTTGAAACAAAGTAGCTAAAACTAAACTACCTGACATTCTCTGAGGTACATATTGTGTATAAAGTAATGCATTATCCCAGAAAGTACTCAGCATTAAAAATACACTACTGCCTTGCTTTCCCACGAGAGACCTCCAGTACACTAAAAAGTCCTCCTAAGCTCTACTAAATCTAAGAACTCATCAGGAGACTTGCTATACTCCTGCTATGTGTTCAAACTGTGGAATGCTATCCCCACAAAATTAAAAATGATACACAAACTACCCTGCTTCAAAATACTTCAAACAATATTTAAATCAATCTTGGACATGATTATGCTCATCTGCAAGCTGACAGTTTCTCCCATGAACCCACACTCTTCCTTATTCATCTCCTTGTCTAAGATGGCACCCCCTTCTACAACCAGATGGAGATTTATTCATCTTACTACAAACCTTGAATGCCACCTCCCCAATCTCTTTCTATAACCAATATAACATGAGTACTTATGTTTGCTCTTCAAATCAACAGCTTCAGTCTATTTTTCTTCTCCTTCACCTTACCTACATTACCTACACACTTTCTCCCAAGCACTTTTTGACAATCTCCCTCAGGTTAGTTTCTCTGGGAAAACTTCTACAACCTTTTTACTAACTCCCATGCTGAACAGATATATATGCCTTTCATATATAATTAGTATTATCCCTCAATCAATGTCTTATCTGAATGTAAAGCCATCGGTCAATGCCTTGTCTTAATGTAAAGATCCTAGCTGATTGTATAAAATGTCTTACAGGTAATTACCTTCCAAAAAATTGTCTCTACTGTATGAATCTGTCCGCTTCCACTGTGAGTGGATGAAAGCGAATGCACCAAAGATCATAATCTGCATTCACTGAAAAATACTTTTTAAATGTTTTTTGCAGGGAGGAATTCCCCCCTATACACCACAAACTTATATATACCAAATTCATGGTCACACCAACTTGAAGAAGGAGTAAGTTCCCCCAAAAGGGAAAAACGTCTGGTACAACTAATTGACAATGATGTCTTGTGGAGGAACTCCAGTCATCAGAAAGTTGAACTTTAGTCAGTTAAAGCTGAAACGTTCCCTCCACCAGTAGGCTACCCAACTTGTCTTTTGCCAATCTGTATACAACCATTTCTATCAATGGTTTATTTCATTCTAATTCTTGAATGCAAATGTTATTTACTCTGTGGAATTGTGATATTGTTCTTAAAAATGAAACTGTTAATTACAAACATTATGTAATGGAGCTTTTCTCTCTGGGCCTCTGCAGAAAATGGATTACACCATGTTGGACTTTCCTGGTCAACAAATGCAATAATGAAATAAAATAAAACTTCAATATATCATTACTTTCCACTAACTAGTTTTCGCTAAAAAAATCTTACTAGATCCTGACAAAATACCAACACTATCTAATTTACTTAAAATACATGAAAACCCAAGACAACTACGCTCTAGGGACAAAACCTTAATCAAGATCACCAGAACCAACAACTTAGCAGGAGACTCCCTATTTCCTAACTACATAGGTAAAATCTGGAACTCACTGCCCCCTGATAATACCTCAGCAAAGTCTATCACTAAGTTTAAACAACTACTAAAGGAACACCTATTTATCAATAGACAATGCCCATGCCCTCCCCCAGGTTGACCCTCTATACCTGCTTCTCCCTCAGGACTTTCTCTGTCAACCTCCACATATTAATTTACTGCATGTACTAGTATTCTTAATACGCAAACCTCATTTACTAGCAGTCCTACTATACTCTAGAAGACTCTCTGCTACTCATGGTACTTCCCATTTCTTTCTTACACCATCATACTCAAGCACAATATTGTAAATTCACATATATTTATTGGGTGAAGTATACATATTCTCATTAATTCAAGTACAGCTTACTGGACACACAACTAACGTGTCCTGCTACTACAATTTGCAGCTAAAATATTTTTTTTTCTCTATGTACTTCTAAAATGTTATGTTTAGTACTTATCTGTATTTGTAAAACAACTCTGTATGTGTTTACTTGCCTTTGTATATTTACAAACTGTGGAGCTTTTCTCCCCGGGCCTCTGCTTAAAATGGACATTTATCCAGTCGGATTCTCCCGGTCAACAAATGTAAAATAAAATAAATAAAAAATAAATAAATCTAAATAAATAAATAATCTAAATAAATAGGCAAACAAAACATTTTCTGTAATCAGTACAGAAAGTAAACAATTTCCTTTATAAACTTTTTAAAATTATATATGTAAAGAAATCCACAAAGATGCCTACCCTTAGCTAGAGACTGTTGGTATAAAGATGATTTATCTGAAAGCACCACAAATATTTTGTTGGTTTAATTTCTCCAAGTGCTTTGGGTTTTTTATACCATGATGGATATAATTAAAGTTCATGAAATTAGTATTGTTTCATTCTCTGATGTTAGCCAAAAGTGTTCTTTGCAGCACCAGCAGTCTGCCCAGAACTGACTCTTTCTGCATTTCATAAAGGGTCACATGTATTGGAGCATATCTAAATATGACTGTAGAATCTTTTTAATTAGACCCATTACTATTATTGGAATTGTCTGGGTATCTTTCCTCCACGTTGCTCTTGTTTCTGCATTCAAATCCTGGTATTTTATGATTTTGTTTCTCTCTGTATTTCAGACACTGTAATTGATGAGTATAGCAATTTCATTGATTGGTAGTACTTTTGTCTTTTTTTCTTGAGCTACTATATCTGGTTTTCTTGCATCTGTTTTTGAACTGTTGGTAATGGATGATCCTATGTGATATAAACTTCATAATTCTCTATAATGTTTAATAGTTTGAATTTCCAAAGATTTTCAGGTGCTTGTATATTTTAGTGTTTGCACATCCCCAGTGCAACAATCTTGCCACATTTGTGTGTCTTTCAGTGCACAGACCCTCAGCCATGAGTGTACAGCACACAGCAATGAAATGTACAACTGTTGCCAGTTCTTTTTTCAGAACCTACATTTGTCTCTTTCTCTCACTTGTTCTAATCAATATGTACATAATTTACTATCTTAGGCAGCCATTTTTAGCCTTTCATCTTTTTGTTTCAGTTCACCTGTCCTTAGCCATCCATTCCTGTGTCAAGTCTTTGTCAACATGAGGTTATTTCTGAAGATGTGCTATACTTGCCACAGTATTTGTAGAGTTTCTAATTTTTCCTTCATATCTGATCCATTTTTTTTGCATTCTTTATTTTGTTTTTATGGCACTCTCACTTGCTGTCTGATTTTTGTCTATTTCTGTTTTTTTTTTTTTACTATAGCTTTTTCATTTTTGAATATGATAATTCATCAAACATTACATAAATTTCGAAATGAAAGAAAAACATATATACAATTTTACAGCCTATAATCTCCTAATATTAACTATATACATTAGTGTCTATACAGGCAAAAACTATGAATATATTTAAATACATTGTAAAGAACAAAAAAAAAACTTTCATAAATCTTTGTCCATTTTCTCAAATATTGCTAATATTTTCATCCAAGAGTTAGAGTGATGTATGTCTGGTTGTTCTGTTCTTCATTCTAGATATTTCCATATGTCCAACTGCTAAAGACAAGTTTCTAAATTCCTTAAATGTGGGAGAAGTCGTACTTTTCCAGTGAATGGTGATAATTTTGCGTGCTACTGCCATCAATGACCATAATATCTTGAAGTCTTTTTTTGACACACAATCTGGGATGGGAAAGTTGAACAGAATCATTGACTTTGTTAATTTATAATTACCATTAAAAGCAATTTGGAGAAAATAATTAATATTTTCCCAATACAAAGTGAGACACTTGCATTCATAGAAAATATGATGCCAGTCAGCTCTTATCTTGATTTGACATCTCCAACATTGATCCTCACTAGCAAATATTTTGGTTAATTTATGTGGTGTATAAAAACTTCTGTTTAAATCTCTCCAAGTAAATAGTTGCCAATATATTGATAATGTTGTTTGTTTTGAGGATCTTAAGATAATCGTTTTCTCTTCTTCATTAGGAGGGTGGTTGTTTATCTGTAAGTAATAATTCCAGTATGCATCTGGATAATAGATTTTTGTTTTCTTAATAAGTTTGTAAATATTAGACAGGTAGCCTTTTCCTTGATAAGGTTGATTTGTGATTATAATAATCAATGAATTTAGGAGCATTTTGTCTAACTGTTGTTTGCATTTGTTCGGTTTTATTTATAAGATATTGTCTTAGATTTTGCAGGAGTAACCATGAATCATTATTTATATTATACTTGTTAATTATTTGATCATTAGTTAATAATTTATCTTGTTCTACTAGTTGATGCTAATACATTAATGAAAAGTCCAATAAACTATTTTTTTGTGTTTGGAATGTATCAAGGATAGGTGTAAAGTCAGAAAAAAACAAGAATTAACATTTGGGACTTTGTTTATATATGTTTTAAATGTTTTTAGGGTAGTATTTATATATTTTGATGGGTGGAAGCCGTGGTGGTACAGCGGTAGCATTGTTGCCTCACAGCAAGAGGTTCTCCTGTTTGATTCTCAGCTGGAGTGCTTTCTGTGTGGAGTCTGCACGTCCTCTCCATGGTCGAGTGGCCTCCGAAAGACATGCGTGAATGGGCGAGCCTTCTCTGAAGGTTGGGCATTGGGCTGGCAACTCGGCACCATAAAAATCTACTGCTAATCATTAGCGGACCAGAGTTCCGTTGTGGCAACCCCTAACCGGGAAAAGACAAAAAGACAACATTTATATATTTTGATGGTAATTTATTGTTTTTATTTTTTCCTACTATATGATCTTTTTAATAACCAGATAAGGGGTGATGGTATGATAGTTAAATAATCCTGTATATGGTTTTGATTAAGTTCTTTATAAAAATGTTCATGTATTTGTTTCCAAATAGGGATGTATTGAGTATTTAACCATAAGGTTATATTTTTGACAACAGACAACAAATAAAATGTATGTCTCAATGTCTGGTAAATTAATTCCTCCTTCTTCTCAATTTGGTAAATGCTTACTTAAAGCAATTTGGGGTTTATTTGGAAACCATAAGAAGTTTAATATTATCTTGTTAAATCTTTGGATGAAATACTTAGGAGGCGGCAATGAGAAATGTTGTATTATGTATAGTACTTTGGGAAAGATGATTGATTTAATAAGATATAATCTGTCTCCCATTGTAAACATATATTAGTTTCAGTTGGATATTGTTTGCTCTATTTTATCTATTTTTTAAATTAAATAGTGAATCTGTTAAATCTTCAAGTAAATCTATACCTAAATACAGTATTTTGTTGTCTACTGCTATATATTTGGAATATTATTTGCTTATATATTTCTTTTTGGTATTGCATGGTAAGATTTTTGTTTTGTTTTCATTAAAGTGTAAGTTTGAGACCTTTTGAAATTCATTTATATCATTGAATAATGCTTGTAAATATTTGTTAGTGTCTGAGAGGGTTAGAAGTATGTCTTCAGCAAAGAGTTGTAAATTAAGGTTTAATGTTTTGTCAATGTGTATTCCTTTAATGTTATTATTTGATCTAATTTGATTTGCAAAGGGTTCTATTATTAATGCAAATAGCAGCGATGATAAAGGGCAACCCTGTTTAGTTCCCTTTTTGATTTGTGTAGGACCTGATCTATATGATCCAAATTTACATATGCTATAGATTCTTTGTATAATGATTGAATGAGAGTATTGAAATTTATGTGGGAAATTAAATGTATTTAAAACTAATGTTAGAAAATTGCAGTTAACTGAATCAAAAGCTTTGTTAATATATAGGAAAATTATGTTTAAATCAAGATTTATATGGCTAGTATAATCTATGAGTGATTTCATTTATTTTTTTATTTTACATTTGTTGAGTGGGATAGTCCGACTGGATGCATGTCCATTTTCAGCAGAGGCCCGGGGAGAAAAGCTCCAAGGGTAAGCAGATACAGCATTACATAATACAATTCTTTTAAGATTGTCATAGGTATTTCTTCCTTAATAAAATCTGTCTGGTCTTCATGGATTAACATGGGGAGAAAGTGTTTGATTCTATCCATGTATATTGCCATAAACAGTTTGTAATCAATATTTAATAATGATATTGGTCTATATGATGAACATTGCTTTTCATCTTTGCCTGATTTAATTATTGGGGATATCAATTAATATTTCCAAGAGGGTGGGATGTTTGTCTTGTTTAACTATGTTATATACTTTTAAAGGTAAGGCTATAGCCTGATTAGGTATTAATTTATACATTTCAGGTACTATATTATCTGGGCCAGGTGCTTTATTTACTTTCAGTTTTTTAATTTGTGATTTCAGTTCAGTCATTGTAATTGACGTATTTATAGTGTCTATTTGTACTTGCGTTAACCTAGTAAGAATTTTATTTTCAAGGTAATTTTTCATCTCTGAGGTAGGTATTTCTTGAGAATTTAAAGAATTATTAGAGTTATATTGTTGTCTAAATGCTTCCAGAATATTATTTAAGTCTGTTATTTTTTTCTTGGTATTAGGTATATATATTTCTTTAATGTGTTTGAATTTGATTATTTTTTTGTTCTATTTGCTAATTGTTTTTGATGCTTTGGATTTGTGGAATAAGAATTCAGTGTTATCTTTTCTAAATTAATCATAATCTTATGATGTACTATTTCTGTATATTTATTGTTAGTTTGTAATAATTCTTGAGCTGAATCTATATTTTCTTTTTGAACTTCCAGCTTCAATTTATCGTCTTTCTCTTGTAATTCTAACATATCTTTATTCCAGGCTTTCCTTTTATTAATGTACCAAGATAATGCTTCCCATATATGTATATGGTTTTAATGAGTCCCAAATATATATTTCTGAGATGTCATTTGTTATGTTTAATTCAAGCAAAGCTTTAATTTCTTTTTCATAGAATTCTTTAAAGTCTGTTAATTTTTGTGATGTAAGAAGGTATCCTTGTGATAGGATTTGTATATATGTGCTTAACTTCTATCTCAAAAACTAGTGCATTATGATCAGATAGTGGACAATTTATTATTTTAACTTTATCTATTTTTGTTATTAAATCATTAGATCTATATATCCTGTCGATTCTAGAGTTAGTTTTATGCCTATGAGAGTAAAAGGAATAAATTAATGAGTCCGAGTCAGCAAAATCATTTATGCTTTTAAGCACATTGTGTCTGTGAATTTTAAAAGTGCCTTTGATATAGGTAGTTTTCTTCTTATGGTTTAAACATACCTGATGTATCATGATAGGTGTTAATTATTTTGGGAGATATAATTTCATTACAAATTAATATGGCTACCCCACTTTTCTTTTGTTTATATTGAGAGCTTGTTAGTACAGTGTAGTTATTAATATTTATACTGTTTATATCTATATATAATAAAATAGTCTCTTGTAGGAATACTATTTGTGGTTTATGTAAATTTAAATATTTGAATAAACTCCTCTTAGTACTATTGTTCAGACCATTAATATTTATGGATAAACATTTCATATTTTACTTTGTTTTATATGACAGTATATGGAAATAATTTTGACTCTTGGTTTTCTTTTATAAAAATGTTTTGATTTCATATTGTTCATATATGTATTGAGTATTTTACCTGTAGACACCAAACCATTATAAAAAAATGAATTAGTAAACTTATTATTTCAACTCGTATAATACATTCCCTATCACTATGAGGTAATATACTTCTTTGCCTGGCTAGTAATACTACCCAAGCAAACCTTCTAACCTTGTGAATAGTGTTTAGATTAATCTCTCTTTAACCTCAAAATCAGTATAACATTATTTACATAGTTTGAAAGAATAATATAATCAACTAACAGATAAATATATAATGTGTATGAAAGTATTGATTTCTATATATCTAATTTTTGTAACATATTTAACATATTAATAATGCTTTAAATTTAAATATAAGTTTGTTTCCACTCTGGGTTCAAAGGGTAGAATTTCAAATTTAGCATTCAGTATTATTTTAAAACCATGTAGTAGTTTGCATAACATTCAATACAATACAGTTGTTTTTGATTCATAATGACGTCAAACGAAAACAACTCAAACTAGTAAAAACAAAGAAAAGGCAAACTGATAATATTCCCACACGATTTAAGGTTAGCACTTTCGTGCACAGATTTACATGCACTTCTTCAGACATTAATTACTCCCAAGATACAACGGTTTATAGTCCATTTAATTGACTAATTAACAAGTATTGAATGAATTAAATAATTATTTAGTTCAATCAATAAATCCATCCTATAAAATCATTTCATGAAAAGTAACTTTTCCTAAACAAGATGCTTCCTAAATGTAAACGTTATTAATAATGTGGTTAAAACCAAAACATAAACAAAAAATAAAAGTCCTTATTCAGACTACTTGATTCATAATGAAGATGTTCCAGTACTTTTGTATAAAGCTTGAAGTTGTTAGTTAAATCAGGTTTCAAGTTAATTTGCATATTCCCCCACTCCTCCAAGTTATTTAGGTAAATTAATTATCTCTGTTTTGTTTTATAATTGTGACAAAACAGTTTAACATTAGTAATAATCTTCCCCAAAAATATTTTCTTCTGTACAAAAGTATTGAATATATTCAAGTAACAACGTTATATATAAATATTTTTTTCCCAATAAATTCTTGCAGATTGAATGTTTCATATTTCAATCATTATTATTAGAAAATTTTCATTAATGAATTAAAATGCACTTTAAACTTGAACTTTCAAATTTAAATAGTTATAGTAGGTTGACTTCATATAGAGTACTTCATTTATTTTCCCTTCAAACAAATACGTCAGAGAAGGATTTCTAGTACTTTATTTCTTCCTCTAATATATTCAAACAGCTATTGGATTTATAACATCAAATTAATTTTAACTTGTTCACATTTTTCCCCAGCCATAAAACAAGTTTACTGATGCAACATATATTTAGAATTCATTTAAAATTTAAGTTTTCTATTCAGTTGTTATACAGATGTATTTTGAGACTCACTATCAATAGATAAAACAATATCACAGAACAAATTAAACACTAGATCAATTAAGCTATGTCAAAGCAATACCTTTATATAGGTTCCTATTACATTTGATATAAGGACATCTCAATACAAAGTATGTAATTATATACTTGGTAAGTCAAATGTATGAGTTTCATCCTTTTAGTTGCATGAGCCATATGACCAATAGCTGTCAGCAACACTGAAAGGGCCAAGTCCTTACAACTGATAATATTAACAATGTTACAAATCCATATAGTTTTACTGGAACCTAAATTCTTTGACATAGCTATAAAATACTCATACTGTACATCTTAACCATGTAAACCATTAGTAATTAGACAGTGTAACATATGTCTTTGTGTTTTTTGTTTTTTAAATAAATATATTAGATTCATGGAGTTTTAATATATATGTTTAGTCTAAAGATAGGGAAGTAATGTATGTTAGCATGTGTAAAAATAAAGTGTGATGTTAATAAAGTAGTACATGAAGATTAATATAATATTATAAATAATGATGTAAGCAAGATGTTTGAAATGAGTGATTTCATATTTAACATGTCTTGTAGTTTAAGTAACTGATTTTGTATTATTTATATAATGAATACTCTATTTGTATAATAAAATGATTTGACATTTAAAATTTATGTTACCTTTTTTACCATGCTTTACAGGTAATTCTTAGTGACCATTGAAGACAGCCTCTTCTGTCTGCAAAAAATTTGCAAATCAAAAGGAGAAATAGAGGTGAACACCTTAAAAGTTATGCCAACCATCAATCTCAGCCCCCCCTTTATCCACTAGAGGAGTTAAACCATGGGCCCTGATGTGATTTAAACACATCAACATTGGTCCAATCCCTGAGATATAGAACATGTAAATAACGGACCCTTACACTTTTTAATAAATGCCAATGGAGCTTTTACATTCACCAGAGTTATCAGCCACATAAAACATCTAATGCAAAGGATGTCACAAGTACTGTATCCAGAACCTTGAGTTAATATTCCATCCGAAGGATGACACACTTAGAAGTATAGGATCCCCCTTATACTACTCTGCAGTATCAGCAAACCATGTGAATGGTGTGGAAATAGTGCCTATAGCCTTTCCTAACAAAGGTGAGTGGGTTATCTGAGACACCACTGACAGTAACATAGCATCTACACTATTTACTAACTACCTGCTGCTTATCTGATTATGAAGAAGCCCCTACTCACCAAACAGGCAAATAAGTATTGATGTCAGATTAGGTAATCTACGCGAAAGCACATCAAAACTCGAGGCAATATTTTTTCACTCCTAGAAAGGGACTGTCCTGTAATGAAGTAGTCCAGAGCAGCATTCTAAATTAATCAGCATTGACACTGACATCCTAGCCTATTTGCCAACCCCTTTTCCCAAGCATGTCTCATTCAATTCCAATTCTATTAAAATGATCAGCAATGCTGAAAAGAATGAGCAAATGCACAAAAAGTTTTTCTACTGCAAGTTCCGGCATCCTGACATCATAAATCCACAGACAAAATACTTAACTATATACTTCTGGTACACAACACATGGAGATATTATCAAACTATCAGCGTTATTAGGGACATCTGGACTTTGTCATAGCTATAAGTTAATGATTGTCAGCTACAAATCCCATGAAGCATGATAAAAACTTGCATCAAGCAATTTTATAACAATAAGAGCAGCTATCAGAATATAAACGATGCATACAGATCAAAAGAAGAAATGGTACAGTTCCAAGAACTGCACCATCAGCGAAAACACTTATGATTATAAAAGTTAAAAATCCAACCAGAAATAAACCCTGCTTTACCTTGAATATGGCAGTATCTCCGATCTTTTCAAACCAGACAAGAACATTCTGACAGATAAATAGAAGGCTTCACAAATAAACACAAAGCTGCCGAGTGGCAGTGGTGAGTGAGAAGAGTTTAGTGTGCATGGACATATGACTATAATAATGGATGAAGTTGATCTGTTGAAGTAAGAAAGAGACTAAAAGATGCTTTACGTTCACTTTCCAGGCCAGTGTGCCATGGTGACTGAATTATAGATGTGCTGCATTTTTATTTGCATTTGTTAATCTGGTAGCCAGGTAAGGCTAATGTTTTTCTTGTTTTTTGTTGTAATTATCAATGTAGCTCACATAACCACTTCAGCTGTCTTTCTTCACTGAACATGGTATAGTATAGTTCAGAACTTTGTACTATATGACTCAAGGAAGTTAAACACATTTTTTTTAAGTTAGTTTTAAATATTTTATTTACAGGTTCTGATTTAATCACTGAAGACATTAAGATCAGTATGCTTTTGTGACCCTGTTTCCCTGCTGCTAAGGTTGAGTTCTGTAGTAGAATGCAAACATAAGTTGTGCCTTATTTCCAGGAAGGCACAGGTCATAGGTTCATACTAAGCTATCTGCCCTAGGGCATTCATAAGCCTAGCTAGAGTGTGTTTGGCTTTTGCCACCCATTTTAAATGAATTTTGCTATGCCCTTTTTCGAGGTTAGTATACTGTGCCTCTGTCTAACAGTGACACAGAAGTGATACCCAGGGTAAACCTATGATCTCCCATCCACTCATCAAGATTCCTCTTGAAGAGAGTCAATGAGGGACTCTGCCTAACCTGGACTGGGATTTTATTCCAGAGTGAAGGGAGCCTCTGGGTTATGAATCTGTCCCTCCAGCATGTCCTATTTATTTCAGTGCTGAGGTTCAAGTCTCGAGCGTAGCTCGATCGGATTTGGATTTTCTGAGGTGCAGCATGTCCATTAATTCTGGGTTGGACATGGCTTTATACATCAGGCACAGATCGCCTCTGAGCAGGCAGTATGCCACTGAGTAGAGCTGGAGTTTCTTTAACCGGGCAGCATATGGCATCTGTTTGAGCCCTTTGATCCCCTTGGTGAGGTACTTTTGGGATCTTTCCAGTTGCTGCAGGTGTCTGGTAAGGTACATCCCAAAAGGGGCATTGTACTCAATTATGGGCCTGATGAGGGATGAGTAAAGAGGCACGATGACCTCCTCTGATCTAGATGTGAATCCCTTCATGATTAGGTGGGCTATATAAAATGTTTTTCTAACCACTCTGGCGACGTGGTTTTCAAATGAGAGATTGCTATCAACTTGGGTCCCTAATTACTTCTTCCGTACTTAATGGATTACCACCTATGTGGTAATTTGTGGGCACTTTGTTTTTGCCAAAGGGGATGACTACACACTTTATGGCGTTTAGCTTGAGGCCATGGCTCTGGCACCAGTTGTCTGTTTCTATGAGGCCCTTTTGTAGGATGATTGTGTCGGCTAGAGAGTTGATTATGGCACCTAGTTTGCAGTCATCTGCAAACTTGGTCAGCCACAGTCCTTCTGTGTTGGCCTGTATCTCCGAGAAATATATACCGGACAAGAGAGGTCCCAGGACTGAGACTTGTGGGATGCTGCTTGTAACTGGTTTGGAGTCTGACATGGCTCCAGCAATTCTAACCGTGTGGGTTCTGTCCTTGAGCCAGTTTGCAACCCATCTAGTGACATAGGGGTTTATATTTAAGCTGATGAGCTTATCTATAATGCCCGAGTGGGGTATTGTATCGAAGGCTTTTGCGAGGTCCAGGTAGGCTGTGTGGACCACATTCCCCTCGTCAATGGCCTTGGTGACTGTTTCAAAGAAATCAACCAGGTTTAAGAGGCAGGATCTGCCCTTAACAAAGCCGAACTGGGTAAGATCCAGTGTCTGTAGGTCCCCAATATATTTATGAGGTCCATGATGATCCTTTCCATAGCTTTGCAGACCAAGCTAGTCAGGCTTATGGGGTGATAGTTTCCAGGATCCGTTGAGGCACCACCTTTGTGGAGAGGGACCACTGTTGCTGTACGCCACTCTTTGGGTACATATCCTGTAGTAAGGCTGAGATTGAACAGTAGTTTTATGTTTGGGTTTAGCTCTTCTTGGAGTTCATGTAGGACACAACCCGGGACACCGTCTGGTCCCATTGATGCTGTGTTTTTTGCTTTGGAGAGGGCAGCTCTTACCTGGGCATCTGAGATGTCAGGGGGGCAGCACTCTGCTGGGATAGATATTTGCCCTTTTGGTGTTGAGGGGTGGGAGAAGTTTGCGCTGAACCTGTCAGCTAGGATGTTGGCAATGTCTGTGGGTTCGGTGTATTTTTTGTCATTTTGGGCTAATTCTGAGCATATCTGGGAATTTCCACCCAGGTTCCTAACATAACTAAAGAAAGCCTTGTGATTATCCTTAGTGTCCTGTGCAGTTTTTCTCTCGAAGCTGGCCTTAGATGATTTTAT
Organism: Protopterus annectens; assembly: GCF_019279795.1. Taxonomy (NCBI): domain Eukaryota; kingdom Metazoa; phylum Chordata; order Ceratodontiformes; family Protopteridae; genus Protopterus; species Protopterus annectens. The sequence continues at coordinate 1,143,558,818 of NC_056733.1, read as the reverse complement.
GAGTGCCCGTAGTTTTTCGCTAATACTGATCAGAGATGCCTTCCCTTTTTGGGATTTTGCTCTATCATGTAGTAGCTTCCTCCTTCTATTGTATAGTATGTTTATGGCTGGGGTCCACCAGACAGGACGCCTTCCTTTGGAGGATTGGGTCTTGGTTTTATTTGGGATTGCATGATCCATGCATTCCTGAAGGTGTTCATAGAATGCATTTATAATGGATTCTGCGGTCTGGGCCGTATTTTCCACAGGCCTGGGGGCTTTGAAGGATTCCACCTCGGTTTTGAGGAGTGTGAAATTTGCTTTAGAGAAGTTTTTCACTGTGGTTTGCTGGGCAGGGGGTGGGGTCGGGATGTGAATATTCAGTGAGATTTGTTTATGGTCTGATTTTACCAGTGAGGGATACCCTTCTGTTCTGGAGCATAGAGCCCCCATGTTGGTGATGATCAGGTCCAGTATGTTTTCCCCTCTTGTGGGAATGGTAACAAGTTGTTCCATAGCATTTGAGTTTATAAATTCTAGGAACCTTTGGGCTAGGGTGTTGGAGCTAGAGTAATGCTCCCAGTCTAGGTTTGGGTAGTTGAAGTCACCCAATATAATGGTGTTTGGACAGACCTTCATATTTTCCAGTGTTCTCAGGAAGGCCGAGTGGGGTTCCTGGGTTTGGGAGAGTAGTCTGTAGCAGGCTATAAACTGGAAGGCAGTTTTACTCACTGTTAGTTGCACATGGATAGTCTCTGATGCTTTGTGCTGTGCCACCAACCTGGAGGTGTGGGTATCTTTGTCGTATATTGATACTCCCCCTCCTTTTGTGGTTCGGTCCAAGTTTTGGGGCCGAAAAGCATGGTATGAGTTATAACCTGGTAGTGCTGGGGTGCTCTCGGGAGCCTTGAACCAGGTTTCTGTTACTGCACAGATATCGATGTTCTCCATGCTAAGGAGAGTTTCGAGTGCATGCATCTTGAGGTTTAGACTTCTGGCATTGAGTAGCATTACTCTTAGTTTCTTATCCCTTGTGATACCTATGGAGGTGGGTTTGTCTTTTGAGCCTTGCCTAAAAAAGGCACTATGGGGTGGCCTTTGCCAATATCCGAAAACCCAGGGGTGACAGGTGCAAGCCATCCTTAGCAAAGCATCGTGGCTTGTCGAGCATGTCATCCCAGGCTCTCAGGCATTGGATCCCCTTTGAATGACACCAATACTTAAGCCAGTTGTTGAAATTGATCATCTTGTCTTCATATTGTGGCATCTTTCTTGGTGAGGGTAAGATGCTACTCAAGGTCAGGGTCATACCGGCCTGGGCTACATTTTCAGAGTGCTCCTCTATGTCTCTTTTCATGTAGTCCAGGGAGGTACATCTCAGGTCATTCACACCAGCATGGACAATGACTGAGTCATATTTGTACTTGCCTTGGAGTGACCTGAATGCTTGTGTTATGTGGCGGATCCTAGCGCCCGACAGGCAGCTCACCGTGACCTTCTCCTTGTTCAGCCTGGTGAGTGGGACATCAGTGTGCCTGACGATAGAGTCACCTATTACAAGTGTATCAGGTGTGTTGTTTAGCCTTAAGGGCTGTGACTGTTCAGCACACTGGCTTTATGAGCTATGTGTTGCACATGTTTTGTTTTGGGGTAGCGGTTGCTTGGGTGTCTGCTTTGGAGGTCTCTGCTGCTTAGGCAGATTTTTATTTAGAGCCTCCGAGTATGTTTTTGTGTGTTTATGTGTTTGGTTTGCTGTCGTGGTAGGTCTATGTGAGACTGGAATTGTAGTGAGTGTGGTTTCCTTCTCCTCCTGACTGGTTACACCAGTACTGAGTTGAGAGAGCTTAGCCTCCAGTTTGGCTATATGGTTGCATCTCTCACATGTGTTGGAATTTGTTGGGAGGAGGAGAGGGTTGTCTGTGTACATGAGGCAGTTGTAACATTGCCTCAAGATTCCCAGATTCACCAGCTGGACCGGGGAGGAGATTGACAACTGACCTTTGGACATGCTAGAATAGTATTGGGAGTTCCTTTATAATTGAAAAAAAAGCGCCAATGGGGAACACGGTACTCAAGGGGAGTTTGTGAGGGTGTAGTGCTTTTAATTTTTTAGTGCTGACTTATATAATTGCTTTAGTGAGCAAGTGCCAGGCTTTAGAGTAGGAATAGGGTGTTTATTATGAGAACTAGATCAGTTCTAAGGGAAAAAGTGAAGAGCAGACTTTGTGGAGCCAAGAATGGTTTAAACCCAATTAAGCGGAGCTGCCCGATGCTGCGCTATGTGCAAAATCGCGCAAAGACACGCCAAAGCGGGTTTTATACAGGGGGGCTTGAAAGAGCTAGAAATTGGCACAAAACGGTCAATAGACTACCAGATTCTTGTGCTGGGAACACTCCTCCAGGGATAGATAGGCTGCTCTAAGCTTCCCACTGCCACTGGTGAACAAAGACGCCTCCCTTTATCCAAGAAAGGAAATGGGCAACACAGGAACTTTCCAAAAGTCCAGAATACAGCAAAGCCTGTATTTGGACTACTCTAGGTCAGGAAAGACGGGAAGCAAGAATAATTTTTTTTGTTTTTTTTCTTTTTTGCAACAAACAGCAGGAAAATGCAATAAATGTGTAACACAGGCTAGCACACTTGAGTGTATAGCCTCAACAGTTAAATGCAACAAACAGGACAAACTTTAAAAGTGCAGGTGCAACAACAACTTTAAACAGTTTAAAACAGTTCAAGAAGCAGAAATACTTGCAGTTTAGCTAGATTGGACAGTCGCCCAGGTAGTAGCAGGAAAAAAAACACTTTTATCAGGTTAGCAGTCGCTCTTTTAGCCTCTCTGCTGCTAGCACCACTCTGCAGGACCACTAGGAGCTTGGCTGAGTAGTAACAAGTGCAAAAACCGCGCCAAAGTGGGTTTTATACAGGGGGACTTGAAAGACCTAGAAATTGGCCCAAAACGGCCAATAGACTACCAGGTTCTTGTGCTGGGAACACTCCTCCAGGGATAGATAAGCTGCTCTAAGCTCCCCACTGCCACTGGTGAACAAAAAAGCCTCCCTTTATCCAAGAAAGGAAATGGGCAACACAGGAACTTTCCAAAAGTCCAGAATACAGCAAAGACTGTATTCATTGCCCTTATCTTTAAAATTGTTTCTTATAGTTCCGCTGCTGAGATTGAATGTGCAGTAATACCGGACAACGTCTGCAGCTGAGTGACAGCCCCCAATCTAGCATCTCTTTCCTTGTCAGCACCTACCTGACCCCGGAGTACAATTTCTGCTGTATGACTCATCAGGAAAACAGAACATCCACTTCAAAACCTGTGCACATCAATGAAACATTGCTGAAACTTCAGATTCCAGCTGTCCTGCACCAGAGCGGTGATCACACATGCAAGTGTATGCCTCCAAACTTCCGAGAGACTTGTTATAACAGCATGGTCCGAAACCTTCGCCACCGCACCAAAACTGCAGTTTCTGTTGCAAGTCAATGGCAAGACCAGAACTCTGCCTGTAACAAAATGTGGAGCACGGCTTTGGAGTGCAGCTGTCTTGATTGGTGGATGTGATAAATGGCATTTGCTTTTTTCATCAATGAGTATAAAGTTGGAAGGCACAGGGTAGAATAGACTACAATTCCTACCACTTCAGAGAGCACTCGCCTTTAAGCGTTGAGGTGCCATGCGACGATACTTAGAGTTAATCTGTTAGGTGAGGATTTAATTTCTTTCCCAGTTTCTATCACAATATATAACTGTCCTTGAAAGTGCCTTCCATGAAATATCTCAAAAAAACTGAATCATGTCAAGGCTTGCATCGCTTCTTTAATGACATACAAAATGTGTGTAATTCATTACTTCCAGTTTTCTCTCTCTTCCACAATAATTTTTCTCAGCATGGACATCGATGTTTGGTTAAAATGCTCTGCTACTATATTCATCTGGAAATGATACACTGAGTTTTTTAGTTGTTTGACCATAAAGGGTTGATGTGGTTGATGGATTATTCCAGACATAAATGAAGTCTCTTGCCAATGAGTATTTCCTATGGTATCCCTAGTCTAGAAAATTACTACCTACGTATTACTTTATCAGTGAGCTATAGGCACAATGTTGAATAATGCAAAATATCTAAATATATTGATCCTATAAATGGATTTTATTCGTTGGCTGTATCCTGGGCCTTTTCATAAGATCAAGTGATGTCCTCACAGTTAAAATTATTTCTATATCTTTTGGAACCATTGAAATTAATGAGGACTTGCAAATTGTAAAGTGGATTTTATTAGACAAAATGAACACAGTATAATAGAGCTGTTGCTTTAAGAAATTAGCTCATTTCCGCACTTTGCATCTCTGCTTCATGATGATATGATTACAGTGTTTTAAGGGACTATGTACGTAAACAGAGAAACATCGCAGACTGGATCTCTGCTTCATGATGATATGATTACAGTGTTTTAAGGGACTATGTACGTAAACAGAGAAACATCGCAGACTGGATTTAATGTCTGTAGTGTTGGTGGTGCTTTATAATCAATATAAATAGCTTGAGGACCAGGCAGGAAGGAAAGAGTAATTTTTTCCCCTTCGACAATCAAGGTAAAGTTCACGCGGCTATAGTGTACTGTTTGCATTTTATAAAATAACAGTTATAATTGCATTTATGCCAATTCTGAAAAGCAGTAAAGTATAAAAATATTTCCCCCTTTACAAATTTAAAACTGTCTTTGCTTAGAAGGGCATATAATAGTAAATTCTAAACATTTTTGCAGCTCATTTAAACTATTAAATCTAAGACAAATCAAACCTTTATATGTCAATAGGAGTCTATAGAAGAACATTTCTATTTGTTAATGTTCTAAATGTATTATAAATGGAAATCTCCATATATTGTCCTGTATGTTTTATTAAAAGAGTAAATAATTAATAAAAGACTTTAGGATTGAATTTATTCAGTATCTTATAATACTAATAATTAATAAGTAAATAACTGTAAAGGTGTACCTCTTTAAGTTTTTTTTTTTTGCTTGTTGCTCGTAAATCATTGTTAATGTTTTAACATCATGTAAAATCATTTATGTTTATTTGTCATTCATTTTTTTTCTTTTGTTCAACAGTCTTCCAGTTGCTTATTTCTGCATTTATTTTTGGTGTACTATTTGTCCATTCCATAGATTATTCTTGTGTTAGTATACTACTGTTGGAAATATATTTTATTGCTGAATCAACTGTTTCAAAGACTTTTATTCCCTCTGGGAGAAAAATTCTTAATCTTGCTGGAAACAAAAGATGAGTTTCCAGTTGCTTCTTCTTTAGAATTTTTATTATTGGTAGGAATTCTTTGCTTTTGGAAACCACTTTTACAGAATAGTCATTGTCAAATCTGATAAGAGGATCTTTATATTTGATTGGTGAATTTGCCCAGGCATTTCTTAGGATAAGATCTTTGTCTTGGGTAGAAAAAAAGTCTCACAATTATGGATCTTGGCTTATTTTTGATTGAAGAGGTATTTGCAGAGGCTGTTAATGATCTGTGTGCAGGTTATATGCCATATGAAAGGGCTTCAGGTAATTTCACTATATCTGGTATCCAGGTGGTGAGAAAGTTTATTATGTTGTCCCTTTCTGTTTTCTCTGGTAAACCATATATCCGGATGTTTCTTCTTGTTTGGTTTTCCATATCATCAAATTTTTCTATTAAGTATTGTGTTGTAGTAAAAATTCTGTTTGATGTTCCTCTGTTAGTAGCCTTGAGTCAGTCATTTAATGACTGTTCAATAAGTGAAATCTGTCCTTTCTGTTGTATAAACATTTCCTGAAGTTGTTCAAGTTGTTGTGAGCATTTTTCTTTAAAGTATCTATTTTGTTATCCATCTTGTCATTTTTGATTGTGAGTTCCTGTATATTAGAAATAAGTGAGTGCACTTCCTTTTTGATGGTAGAGTCCTGAGCTGAATTTTTAAGGTGACTCATGATGTAAAACTGATTGTAGTGGTGATCTTCCAGTAGTTAATTTGACAGGAATTATCCAAAGACAGTCAATGAACTTTCTTCTGTAGATGCTCCAGGGTAATCAAAAGATGTTAGTAATAGAAATTTCCTCAAATTGTTCCTTATTTCATAAAATTCCTGTCAGGAATAGTAATAAGGTAAGAGAGCTGAGAGAATGTGCTGTTACCAGATCAGCATCTTGGCCACGCCCCCATCTATTTCTGGTTTGATTTCCATTTCTGCTTTATTCTGAAATTATTCTACTAAACTTCCACCCATCTCTGTTTAGTCAAGCAGGTCTTCCCTTAGATCATTTTCTTCTTGACTGAGTGCAGTTTTTGCTCTCAGTTTCCTCTGAGTCTTCCAAAGAATATTGTCTTGTGACATATCCTCTTCAAATGCATTCTGCTTCAGCAGTTGTTACTCTATAGCTGGACTTGCTAGACAATCATACCACAGCATTACCTATGTCAGAGTTACCATTATTTCCTGCTCCTTCCATTGCTGTACAACTTCAGCAGGGCCTTTGTACTCTTACATTAAGGTTCCAGAATATTTCCCTACAGCAAATCCTCTTCCGATGCACCCCACACCACCTGCTGTTCCTTCATCTGTGGATCCATTGTTCCATCATTATTTGACAGTGCCTGTGTTGGTGTTTCCCCACTAAACCTTTCACTTAGCAGATAATCTGTCACCTTACTTTCTGTTTCACTTCTACCTCAATAATCTTCTTTTTTACATTCTTCCTTTGTGAACTTATTTTTTGTACTGTAAAACTTATATATGGTTACCTTTGCCTGTATTACTCTGCAAATATTTTGGCGCAATATTTTTCTGTTGATTAGTTTGGCTTTCTCCTTCCTCCTTCACATATATTGCACCATATCAGATCTTTTTTTTCCTATGTCCATATTTCTTTTTATACCATTCAAAAATGTTGCTTTTGTTTTCATATTTTCTAAATTCCTCTGTTGCTTCTTTTTCCAGGCAAACAAGTGTTTCTTTGGCTATATATTGTTTTTTGTTGATCTGTTGTATTAAGGAACATAAATTTTTGTCTGTAGCTTTTGACAGTTTTTCTAGTGCAAACATTTTACTTTCCTCTAGTTTCTCTCTTACTTTTACTAAATATCCTCTGGAAATTCTTGGCTTTTTGAGTAATAGTAACAATATATCATTTCTTCCTTATCCACAACAGTACACTTTTTCATCTCTATGCCTCTTTCTTGGTCTGTCAGTTTTTGTGGAGTTTTTTTCCTTCTACTATTGGGGGGGGGGGTAATTATCAATTGCAGATAACACATGCACACACACACATGTACGCATGCATAAACACAAACACACACACATCTGTGCAGTAACACCTGAGTATATTATAAAGGGCTTTTAAAATAAGTATACTGCAAATACTCGAGCAAGGAAATGGTCAGAAATGCCAAGATGTGTTAGATATGTAGTGTCTTTCAGGGATATTCTGGGAGAATGGACAATTTATACTGAAAGTGTGGAACTTTATTGTGAAGTTAATATTAAAGCTGCACAGAAAATGTTATTTCTACTGAAGGGAATGGGTTATAAAACATACTGGCTGTTGTACATTTTACTGGCACAATTCATTCATTTATTTATTCATTCCTTGATTATGTGCTTAATCCAGTTCAGGGTTGCATAGGAACAGGAACTTGTCCCAGCATTTACTGGGATGAAAGGCAGAGATGCAAATAAATTCTGGACAGGATAGTGGTCAACCTCAGAATACACATAGGCACATCACACACATCTATGGCCATTTTTGGAAGATAGTGAGTTAAAGATGATGAAGAAGCTACAGTGATTGGTAAAACCCTAACATACATGTGTGGGGGGGTTCTAACATTCATGGGGGGGGTGAAAGCTTCCACACAGAAGGCACTCCCAGCTGCGAACCAGACTGGAGAAGCATACACTGTCGAGCAACAAAGCTAAACTTTCTGAGACTTTAAAAATTAAAAAGGCACATCAAAACTGAAACCATTATGGACTGCTAAACTGCATAAATTTCTTAGTAAGAGCATATGACAGACAAAGGCATAGCTGCCTCTTTGGAATGATTTTGCAAATTAGTAAAACAACAGTTTGGAAGACAACTTGTTGTAGCATTAAGAGACTAACCTGTACATAGCAAGTGTGACAAAAGATTTGAAAAGGCCATAGAAAAAGGGAAGGCGTTACAATCGTTCAGAGGAGACAACTGCAAGAGACGTAATGGAGATGCAGAAGGTCATCATTTTTTCTTATTCCTTTATATTGAAGATGTTCAGTTATAGCATGACCAAATTGCATTAGTACAGCATCTCTTCAGCACGTCACTGAAACTTACTACCTGTCTATGTGCAGTAGCAGTTTAGAGTTTACAGCCAGTATATGTTTATAGCTGTGTGTAGTAGGCTAGCTTTCTTAATGAGCTATTCTAAACATAGCCAATTTCCCTCCCAAAGGTGAGAATCAGACACTGTACTTTGTGTCTGTGAGTGAAACACGTAACCATTATACCAACCCCCAATATATGATTTTCTTACCTGAATTCCTATAAATTCTCCATTCATCATATCTTTTCAATTTGGATGGAGCTATTACAGTGCAACTATTGTATGCCATTTTACCCTTATACTGATTCTCCTACACTTCCACTCTCCCTTTTCTGATCCTACCCTCTCCCATCTTACACTGTCTTCCTATCCTAACACTATCCTTCCATATTTTGCATTAATGCTTTGCTAACTTCTTGCTCACTTCAGCTGACTTGCTTCTACACCATTTTCATTTATTATGCTCAGATGTAATGCCCACACTACAGACTTTACTTCTATGCATTTGTGTTACATTCATTCCTCTTACTACCAACATCACCTTCACTTATTCATCCCTAGCCCAATGCCCATCTTTTTTTATTCAGCACAAGCACAGCTACTGCCTTCCTTTAATATATCCCCACTCACCCTCATCCAGACCTTTTATTGCCTTTGATTATACCTCTCCTTAGTGTCCTCTCATTTCCATCACAATATATAATCGATAAACTCATTAAACTAGGTATAAATCCCTACATCACAAGATGGGATGCCAACTGGCTCATGGACAGAACCCACACTGTGAAAGTAGCAGACTCCAAATCTGACCTCAAAGCAGTGACAAGTGGAGTACCACAGGGTTCAGTCCTGGGTCCTCTCCTGTTTGGTATCTACTTCTCTGAAGTACAGGCTAACGCAGAAGGTCTTTGGCTAATGAAGTTTGCAGATGACTGCAAACTAGGAGCCATAATCGAAACTCCTAATGATGTGGACATCCTACAAAAGGGCCTCACTGAGACAGATGCCTGGTGTCAAAGCCATGGCCTCAAGCTCAGTGCCAAACAGTGCATTGTAATCCCTTTTGGTAAAAACTCTGTACCCATGAGCTACCACATAGGTGGTAGTCTACTTAACACTGAAAGTGTGATAAGAGACCTTGGGGCACAGGTGGACAGTAGTCTCTCCTTTGATAATCACATTGCCACAGTAGTCAGGAAATCCTTCTAAGTGGCACACCTCATCACAAAAGGTTTCTCATCCAGAAAAAAAGAGGTCATTGTTCCCCTCTACTCATCACTCAGACCCATTACAGAGTACAGAGCCCCTTTTAGTATGTACCTCATAAGACATCTACAACAATTGGAAAGGTCACAGAAATACCTCACAGAGGATTACCAGCCTCAAACAAATGCCCTACGCAGACAGTATCAAAAAACTCCAGCTTTACTCCATCGCATATCGCCTACTCTGAGATGATTTCTGCCTAACATACAAAGCTATGCAAACCTGGAGCTGTTGGACATGCTCCACTTAAAGAAATCCCAATCCCTCTGAGCTACATGCTCTAGGGACCTAAACCTTGTCACCACAATAAACAGAACATGCTGGAGGGATAAATTCCTGTCCCAGAGACTTCTCATACTCTGGAACAAGCTACCTATCTATATCAAACAAAGCTCCTCATTAGCACGCTTCAAGAAAAATCTTGATGACTGGATGGGAGATAGGAAATTCACCCCGGGGATCACTTCTGTGGCTCTGCTCAACAGGGGCACAGGAAAACAATTTTCTTGGGTGGTAAAAGCCAGGGTACCTTTTTGGCTAGGCTTGTATAGGCCCTTGGGCCACTAGCCTAGTACCTACCTTATGAACCTATATGGTTATCTATGAGCAGATTAAAGCTGATCTTGTATATTACCTCCTCCCAACCCTTCAAAAGCTGCCACAATCTTTGAGTCAACACCTTAATCAGTATTGGAAACAGACTTGATAAAAATGGGCAACCCTGCCTTGTTCATCTATCTAGAACTACCACATATGTTGTTTGCCCATTTACAGCAGTCCTTTTAAAATGGAGACCCTTACATTACCTTTATTCTTTCACAAAGTCCCCATTGCCTGACAGCCACTGTAAGATCTTATTCCTAGGTGGCCATGATATGAAGGCTTTCTTTGTATCGAGAAAAAATATATCTGTCAAAGGAAAAAACAACTTCAAAAAGATCAATACACGGCAGGTTCAGGTTAAGGCACTTTAATCTTGCAGCAAGGAGACAAAAACATGCTACTACAGAGTTTGTCTAACTAGAATCAGGAAGTGAAGCCATTCTTATACATTTCTTACAAGGTATTGCCTACTAAGCTGACGTAACAAATCACAAGTTCTTACTATATTATTTCATAGCAGCTGTTTGTTCATGATTTTCCGCTGACACTGAAAAAACTTCCTAAGAAAAACAACGTGGCCTTGATGACCACTGGTCAGATACAACTTCTCACTATGCAATGTTACCATTCAAGGTACTATGGCTAATTCGAGCACAAAGCAAGTACAGATTATAGTTCATTTCTTCAAGCAGTCTTTGTTCAACTGTATCTATCTTTTCTGCAGCTGTGCATGTTCTCATAACACGAACAGAGCTGATTGTTCAAGTTCAATAACATTATAGAAAACAGTATTGTTCTATTTATTTATTTTCCTGACCTAGCAGATAATCACCTGCTTCTCAGTATATTTCCAAAAGTCATAAACATGAATTTTGCTGTGCTAGCAAATACTAGGTCAGAGAGCATCTTGCAGTTTCAGAAAGCATATTGCAGTTTGAAAAGCATCTTTTAGTTTCATACAAAACTAAGCTGTAAATAAAATAGAATGAAATGTGTTAACCTTTTAGCTTCTAATAAGCACTAAACACATACATTAATACATATTTTCCTGACAATATCTGTCCCACTCTTCTCAGCTACATCTTCATACTCCACATAATCCATCAACAGCTTCTTCCAGTGACCTGCTGAAGAATCTTCCTTTAACCCCCCCCTCCCATTGCCAGTACAACAGTCTGCAGGACATTCCTTCTAACATAACCACCAAGACCTTTTCAAATGGGTATCATTTCAATCAACGAAATTACATTTCTACGAACCATAATTTTGCGACCCTGTTTTTCCGAAAGTGCATTTATTTGAAAATGCACTTTCATGAAAAACCAAGTAAGAGAAAAGCAACAGAGGTTGTTTTGTAGATCGCAGCACAGCAGGGATAAAGGAATATTCCCTTTTCCCCACTGTAGTGCGATCTCGGAGTTAGAATATATAAGTTGCGGGGGGCACAGCCCCCCACATTGGAGGTGCAGGGGGTGTTGTCATGTTTTTTATTTTTTTCTGCTTTTGCGGTTTTCGCTTAGTTGTTTTTTTGTGAAAGTGCATTTTCCAATAAATGCACTTTTGCAAAAATGGGGTCACGAAATTATGGTTTGTTGAAATGTCATTTCATTGATTGAAATTAGACCCTTTCAAATATCTATAAATCTGCACTCCAGAGTGTAGTGTTTGTAAAGTTTGTCATAGTACATCTCCCTCTGTCCTAATTTGACCTTACCACCGCAGTTGCCCTTTTCACTGAAGATGGCAATCTCTTTCCCTCTTTGAAATCATTAAAAATGTTCCTGATACTTTTACAACTTCAGCCCTACTTTCTTTTTAAGACCTAATAGAAATCCATATCATCTTCCAGCCTTATCTCCCTTCAGAAAAAAAAAAAAAAAAAAAAAATATATATATATATATATATATATATATATATATATATATATATATATATATATATATATATATATATATATATATATATATATATAAGAACTACAACTACTCCCTTGCCTACATTTTTATTCAGTGCTTTGCTTTTAAAACTGAAACCAACTAGTGTGCAACCACTTCAGGGAGAAAACAAGAAATTCTGCAGGTTTCTGGCTATCTTCTTTCTCTTCAGCCTCAACGCATTTATGTAGACGGGATAAACCTTTATTTGAATTGTCTCCACTACACTTTGACATTGCTTGTTTAATTTTTTTAACTTGAAGGTTTGCAGTACTGTTCCCATTTTGTATTACAATTGTACATTTGTCGATCCCACTCTTTCATGAAGAATTTGCAGTAACATGCTGTCTGATGACCCATTCCTTTTTACTTCACCTTTTCCTCCTGCCTTTCCAGCTAAAGCAAAGGAACAATGCTATCATTCATGTCTTACTTAAATATTGTGAGTGATGTCTTCTCAAATACTCAATTGGCCATTCCAGATGCATGCACATGTAATGTGTGTGTCATGACCTGGCATATGACATGCATCACCACTATGCCAGCCACTGGTAACAACATATATGGTCTACTGCACTGCATCCAGATCTGGAGGCTGTACCAGGAGAAAGAAATGTAGTGGTTGGTTAAAGGTGATCACATGGGAGCCACAGAAGAATGATAAGAGAATACCTGCACATGCACAATGTGGAATGCCAGGGTAGCCAGAACTGTAACTGTAAAACAAAGTGGACATGAAATGGACACAATTTTTTAACAATTCTTTTGGTCTGTGCTTCTACTGCCATGGTTGACAAGATCCTATTTTCTGTTGGACAGTTTTTCTATCCCAGCATCCAGCATCCTAGGACATAAATGTTGGCGACCACGACTATAACCACTTTGGAGTTAGGAGACTTTTTTGTGTTCTCCTAACACCTTTAGTTGTTGATTTATAAAAGCAGTGAACACCCTGCAGGAACCAGTGTGAGAGCATGCTTGTATGCCCCCATGATATCCACCTTAGAATGCATGGGATGTGCACTCCTTGTCAGGTTCAATCCCTGCAAATTTCAAGTTGCAACAGATGCAGTACCTAGTCTTTCTTCTGATGGAGCTCTTGTAATGGGACTGCTTCTTCATCCTCCACTGAGGTGGGGGAGCAGTCAACAGATCTCTTGTTATGGGACTGCTTCTGCATCCTCCATTGAGGTGGGGGAGCAGTCATCAGCTGCACTTTCAACCCTTCCACAATGTTGTTTTCTGCAGCTTAAATTCTTTCCGTTATAGTCAGACTCCATGACTGTGTACCACAGAGCTAGCAGAAGAGATACAGAGGTTAGTCAGTCTCCATGACTGTGTACCACAGAGCTGGCAGAAGAGATACAGAGGTTAGTCAGTCTCCATGACTGTGTACCACAGAGCTGGCAAAGAGATACAGAGGTTAGACAGACTCCATGACTGTGTACCACAGAGCTGGCAAAGAGATACAGAGGTTAGACAGACTCCATGACTGTGTACCACAGAGCTGGCAGTAGAGATACAGAGGTTGGTCAATCTCCATGACTGTGTGCCACAGAGCTGGCAGTAGAGATACAGAGGTTAGTCAGTCTCCATGACTGTGTACCACAGAGATGGCAGAAAAGATAGCGGTTAGTCTCCATGACTGTGTACCACAGAGCTGGCAAAGAGATACAGAGGTTAGACAGACTCCATGACTGTGTACCACAGAGCTGGCAGTAGAGATACAGAGGTTAGTCAGTCTCCATGACTGTGTTCCACAGAGCTGGCATTAGAGATACAGAGGTTAGTCAGACTCCATGACTGTGTACCACAGAGCTGGCAGTAGAGATACAGAGGCTAGTCAGTTTCCATGACTGTGTACCACATTGATGGCAGAAGAGATACAGAAGTTAGACAGACTCCATGACTGTGTACCACAGAGCTGGCAGTAGAGAATACAGAGGGTAGATCAGACTCCATGACTGTGTACCACAGAGCTGGCAGTAGAGATACAGAGGGTAGTCCGACTCCATGACTGTGTACCACAGAGCTGGCAGTAGAGATACAGAGGGTAGTCAGACTCCATGACTGTGTACCACAGAGCTGGTAGTAGAGATACAGAGGTTTACAGGTCAGATAAGGGGAGAAGAATGAGGAAGGAAGGCAGATGAAGGGGGATAAACAAGTTAATAACAGAGAGAGTATTGCATTTTTGGAGAAGGTAACAAACAACCTGCCATAATGTGAGGTGACGTGGCTCAAGAAGTGGATTTAAGGTAGTATAGCATAGACACAGGTGGACAAAAAGAATGGTAACAATGTGACTTTCTAAAGGGCTAGGTGCATCACTGAGACTCAGAGGATCATATAGTCTTTTGATGAAACATTAAACATTGCATCCTCTTTTTAGACATTAACAGTTTCTGTATTAAACATTATTTATATACTCTAGAGTAATAGGTGTCTTTGCACAAGAGGTAATTAAACTATAATGCACACTGTTAATCATTATTTTATCATTATTCTGTTATCTGATATTTGTTTTGTAATGCAGAGAAATTACTTTATTCATTACTATTGCATGTTGCTTTCTCATGCAGTGAAGCCTCTGTCAGTGTTTCACTGCTGCATATTTTAAAGGACTGATGGGGTTGAATGCCTCAGCTATGATATAATGTTGCTTTAAGGACCATGATGTTGGTGGCCCCAATGTTGTGTTACATGCAGTAGTCTTTAAATTAAGAACTGTGAGACCCTTGCCTCACCTATCAGGAAGACCTAACAAGAGGTTGGAAGCATAGACCACTAATCACCTGGAAATGAGAGGTATGAGTTAGTACAGTGAGCAATTTATGGATGTAGCTGCAATAGGAAGTAGCAAGTTAAAATAACTTAGAAAAACTGATATCTTCTTACTAGTAAGTAATGAGTAATTCAGAGCAGTCCAGCTGCATGCATAAATCTGCAGTAATCTATTTGTCATCTGTTAGTGCATTTCCATGTGCTGCATTTTACTGGAAGCTGACTCTGTACATTGCCGATTGACGCATTAAAGTCAGTAGTGAGAGTTGTGTATCAAGGAGCAATAGTTTCCATGATATTTTACTCTACCTGCACAACCTGCAGTTCCAACTAAATTGTATATCCCCACTGTTCCCAAATGATTATTAAAACAGCCACACATGACTAGTGTTATTTGTAAGCACACAATAATCAGCAGAAAAATATGCAGATTTGACACTGAAATTCATTATGTTCTCCAGTTTTTGAACTAACACTGCCTTACTGAAATGGCTATTAAGAATTACATTTAATATTGTGTCAGTGGCACAACAGGTAGCACACTTCCCTTTGGTGCAGGAGGCTTTGGGTTCTAATTCCACACCAGGTAGATTGATTGCTAACACAACAGTGCAGCATAAGGGGGTTGCTGAACTCGTGAGTATGCTGTCCTTCAGATGAGATGTTAAACTGAGGCCCCATCTGCTTGAGTTGGTGGTAGTACAGGTGAATGTAAAAGATCCCACGGCACCCATTGAAAAGAATAGTAGAAGTTCCCCAGGAAACCAAATTTCCCCTAGTAGTATAAATATTACCTTGTCTCCCCTGAAAAGAGGTTACTAGCCTAGTGAGAATAACCTTGTCAACAAAGAATAAATACAATTAAAACATATCAAGGAAACAGCTGCAGTATTTTGTATATACCCTCTTGAAAGTTACTTTACTGTAAAAAGAGTCTGGTATTCAATGCCATGAGGTTTGTACTAACTTAGTGATTGACTGCGATGCATTTTCAGTCTTGGTCATGCTTTCAAATGTCTCTGGTGAAGGATAAAATAATTTCTGTGTTCATAAATAATAAAATTTGATAGCAGCATTATTTCTGCGTCAAGAGATACATGCTTCACAATACTGTTCTGATCAGGAGCATTTTTCATTTATTATAGTGGTGACTGCAGGCCAACATTTAGTGCATTCAGCAGTTTTCATTTATTATAGTGGTGACTGCAGGCCAACATTTAGTGCACTCAGAAACTAGTTAAATATCAGAAAAAACACAATACTTATTGTTTGCATTTATCTGCCTTGCTTTGACATTTTCACTGAATTTTTTAAGCCCTTGTTTGAATATATCACTGAAGCTAAGGTTTCTCCTAATCAGTCTCAAGTATTTTTGGTGACTATCAAAAGAAATACAGATGTGTGAGCATCATGACTTCTACGAATCAGTGTTGTGGTGTTCGAACTTCTACAAATCAATGTGGTTGTGCAGTGAGTTCAACAAATCAGTGTGGGGATGTGAAGAAGTTTTTACTATTAAAAACAAAAGCACTCATCCTAAGAGAGAGTGGTGGTCTTATCTGATTCATTACTGTCTAATATAGCATGGTCTCTGCATTTAGCATTTCTATACTTGTTTCATTGCTGTTCTTACAGAGACTTTGTCTTGTTACAGAATGTTGTTATACCAAATGCTTCCTGTAAGATCATCCTGTGAAATCAGTAATCATATTTGTTCTACTATCTTACATTTTTTATGAGTGTGGCTCAGATGTTTAGAAACGGATTTAAGCACTGAAGAATGCTTACTGTAATGACAAGAAGTGAATAAGATGTGGCCATGTCTTTGGAGCTGGGGAGGTTGCTTTCCTTTGTATGATGAAGACAAGGATGCTTTGAAATGGTTAGTTGTAGAGTAGTTGAGGGATTAGCGTGATAAAATAATTTAATGTTTACCTTTAAAATTGCTTTGGCTATATAAGGATAACTGATCTTTGGGGAAATGTATTCATTTCCCAAAGTTTTCATGTATTGCCTAAGAAATTATTTAAACTGTTTCTAAAATAATATGTAATAGCGGAAAGAAAAGAAGAAAAAGAAACGGTACTGCTCATGACATAACTTTTGACTAACGTGTCCAGTGTTGCAAGAAAGTCCTTCTGTATTGCACAGCATATAAACAAGGGGATTGTGTCTACATCTAGGGTTCTCAATGGCCTCCTTTACTCAGCCCTCATTCAGCCAATCATTGACTATAGTGCCCCCTTTGGCAAGTATTTGCCCAGACATATGCAACAGCTGGAATGCCCATAGTCTAAATAACATGCCCCACATAGACTGACTCAAAGCCCTGTCACTATACTCAGTATCCTACAGACTGCTAAGAGGTGGACCTGTGCCTAGCATACAAGGCACCCGCCAACCAATTTCTAATGGATTTACTGCACATCTAAAAGTCAACTGGCATCAGAAACACTCAGTGTAAGGATCTAAACCTCTTCTGCAACTGAACAGAACAGTTTGGAGTAACAGGTACATCTTGATGAGGACAGCATTGCTCTAGAACAGACTCCCCATCCACAGCAAACAAAATTCATTTCTGAACATATTCAAGTTCAACTTGGATCTATGGCTGGGTAACAGAAAATTTACCCCAGGACTGCCCCATGTAGAACTAATGGACACAGCTCCTAAAAACTTTATGCCATGCACGGGTCCCTGCATATTGTCTATGATGTTGACCCCAGTTATTCTCATTAAAGGTAATCTATAATTATTGACCAATGGGATGGGTAAGGCCAATCTCTGACTAAATGGGATAGGTTGATTCAAACAGCAACAGGGAAACTGGCTAGGCTTAAAATGGCTCACAAGGGAAGCTAGGCTAGTACTTAACTATGAACTTGTGACTGAATGCTATATTCTTTTGATTCTGAAAAACAATAGGTAATATGTGTCTGTATGTCTTTAAATAAGTGGTACCTTTCTCCTCATTCCTATTGTATGTGCGCTTTGTGCTCTGGTTTCCTGGGAATGTTTGAATGCTCAAGTTTGAACAATATAAAGTTTTTTCAAGGCTCTGAAGTTGGTTGTGAGGGTGAAGTCCAAGTGGGTAAACAAAACCAGCCAGGAGTAAAATGGCATTAACCATCCCCCGTATGATATGTTACAATTATGTGACTACTTTTTTTATGAAAAGAAGTGTATTACCTTTTATTAAATAACACCATTGCATAGTAAAGCTTTACTGATGCAGCTGTTCCCATTGCTGCAAGTGTTTAGGATGATTTAGAGATTCTGTACGCATGTATATGACCATGTATGTGATGAAACTTCAAGAGTACAGTAGCCCAGGGCAGTTGCTGCCTCTTCATCCTTGGTATTTTTTTCCTTTGTTACATTATTAAATTATGTTGCATATTCCCAGGACATGCTGTAGGTGACTGGACACACTAAACTGACTGCAGGTGTGTATGTGGTTTGGAAGAACAACTGCTCCAGAGCTACCCAATGATGTGAACATTGGCTCTAGATGATTGCCAATGGAAAAGGGGGGTTATAGACGGATGGATAGATTGAAGGATGGATGGATTTGTGTGTGTATTTCTTTAACTTAATTGACTGGTCTACAGGTCCGGATAGAAACAAATAGAGCTGCCAGCAAACAGTTATTTTTGAAATATGTACTGCTTAAAATTTTGATGACATAGACAAAAGAAAACATGTCCACTAAAGTTAATATTTTAGTGGCCTTTGTAGAGTACAAATCACTGCAGCTAAGGAACTGCTTTTCATAGGTAATGCTCATCTTATAATGTATATACTGATTGCTTTTGTCCAATTTGCACTTATGTTTTTGAATGTTAATCACCTTTTATTGTAAAATATATATTATATACTGTCTGTGAGGTAGCATGAACTATGTTACATTGATACTTTTAAATTACACTTAACACCATCATTCTGTATTGAGTATCATGATTGGCTCTTGAATTGTATAAATCTGCATAGTTTCTCCAGTGGTCGACCCATTCTAGGATATCTAGGTATTGACTATCACATTTCCCCTAGTTTCTATTTTACTGCAACAGTGACACTTCTGGTTCTTCATCTCCCCTGAAATTTCATTTATTTTTGTTAAGGAGCTGCTTTACCAACTACTTCAACATTAGATAGCAAAGGTTCCCATGTGCTTTGCATTTGTTTCTCTCTCCAGCTTACAGGTGTTGTAGCTTTATTTGCTTTTATCACAGAACAATTACAGCTTTCATGGTTTATTTCTAACATTTCATTTCTTTGTATTGACCTTCAGGCATTAGTAATGTACACAAAGTAAATAATTTGGTCTGCCTTGCATCCCTCTGCAAAAATTTCTGAAATATCCCCATTTTACTTCACAACAGTTCTAAAATTTGAAATACAAAACCTTTTGAAAGTATTCAGGTAGGCCGTTGTTACTATTTACACTTAATTCATCCAAATATACTGATATTAATTGGTGATATACCTAGCAAGCCTGTTGCGTACCTCATTAACCTAACCTTTACCACAAACACTCTGCCTTATATATTCAAATGCACACTTCTTCAACCATTAACTAAGTTTTCCACTCCTAACTCTGTTAATGATGTCTGCCTGGTAGCACTTGCTAAAATATTATGAAAAAAATATTAACAGATATTGTAATACATTACAAAAATTATATTCCCTTTGACAACACAAATTCTGGCCACACTATAGCACCACCACAACAGTTTACATCTTGGCTGATCATATCTATACTAACATTGACCAAGGTAAGCTGCATCGTGGGTAGAGATTGTGGACAAGTTTCATGGACTTGGTGGAGGGAAAATAAGTGTATCAGCAAAAAGTGTAACAACAGAGGAAAATAGAAGAGAAGATTTACTGTAAGATTACGATCAAAAACTGAAAAAAAAATTACTTGACAGACATGACATTTGGGGTAATATTGTGACAACTTTAAAAATAAAGGCGCCTGAAGTGAAAGCATTATTTTTAGTGGGCAAAGAGACTTTCTGTGATGGTACATCTGAAATTGGAGAAGGGATGACAAAATCTATGAATAGGTATAAACAAAAGAGACTACCTATGAAATAACTAAGTAGTTATTGCACAAACAGTGGCACTTGAACTGACATTGAAAAAGAAAGATCTGGAAGAATATATACAGACTGAGTATTATATTGTACATGAAAATGTAAAAATGAAAGACAACAGAGTGATGAGACTTGGGGCGGGAATGTGATGTACTTTTGAGGATAGACAATGGTAAAATTCAGCATATCACCAGTGCCATTAACTTTGATGCTGTTGGGGGGACACAGCGATACTGCAGCCTACCAAAGCATGTTTCTCTACAGGAAGATGGACACTTGATTGAGCAATGCAACAAGAGAAGTTGCAGTGTGAAGAAAAATAACATGTCGACTAAAAATCGTATTGCTGTATATTACAAATGCAAGAAACAAGTGCATTTCAAGATGGGCTGTAAAGAAAATATGGATGCCATTTTACATGAAAATATAACTGAAAATTAATTTGCAGATGAAACTGGGGGAAGCAGAGGTGTTAATGGACATCAAGAAGGAAGGAAGAAAATAGGGCTAGGAGAGGAACATAAAGGGATTTCTTTAATAAAGTAAAATAAATATAAGTAGAAGATGGCATAAAGTTAAAGAAAGACACGTTATTGGGAAGAGAGTGAAGGACAGAAAAAGATAGATTAAAGAAAATATTCAAAAACAGGCAGGTAACTGCAAGGAAAATAAAACCACTAACCAAGAAAAAAGTTTGAAGAAGTCATGTGACTTTTGAGATGAACGCGCTTAACTACTGTCTCTAGTAAAGATTTTATTAATTCCTATCTTGTTCTTCCCTGCACATTTTTCTTGGTTCTAAGATTTAAGAAAATAATGGAATGAAAAGGGAACAGATGGTTTAAGTCTAATTTCTCTCAATGTAAATAATTTGGTTAACAAAGTAAGACGATTATTGGAATATCAGGGTTGCAGCAAGGCAGAGACAGATCTTTGAGGAAAGAGAAGAGAGATGGAAGCATTATGGGTTAAGAAAACTGTGGAATTTTGGGGTGGAAAGAAGTTTAGGGATAGCAGTAATGCCTAAGCAAGATTATATCACAGTGTTAGTTCTAGTCTTATACCTGTGATATACATCATAAATAAAAATGTACTGCTATCTTTAACCTTCTGAAAATGGAGTCACTGCTGAACATTTCTTCTTAGCAGCAAACAGTAAAATGAAGGCCTTCCATATTTCACACCTTAAACTGACATTAGAGCTATAATAATACAGTGCCTAGATTTTATTATTTTGGAATTTATTGCATGAAAGAGGTGCCTGTAGGTGGCTGTCTTTATGTGAAATCCGAAACATGACTGAAATCTTTTAGGCATCGATTCCCTGCCATTTTTCTAAGATCTTTGAAGTTGAGACAATTATGGCTTGAGCTAATGTATGGAATAGTTTTGTTACCCATATTACTGGCATACCACACATACATGGAGGAACAGTGCAGTCACCACTACTGTGAGCTGAGTTTGTGCATACCTGACCTCTTGGCTGACGGGAGTACATTCACTGCCTTAATATTATAAATATACCATCTTTTATCTAAGCAAATAATCTGGCAATGCATGGCAGCATCCAATGTGTCATCAACCCCTTTTTATATCTTCAGCCTATGAAGAACGTGAAAGGGAAAGGGAGCTAGGTAGGCACATATCAGAGCACCTACCAGAGTACTGGGGCAGGTATAGCTGCTGTTGTCTTTGTATAGTAGCAGGTAGCAAATAAAAGAAAATGGGAAATGACATTTAGACAGCAGGACAATATCTGTTAACACTGTCATTTCCTACTGGAATTAGTATGACAGTGTCACGTTACACTTTTGGTGCCACATGCCACTCCATGTGTGTCTGGAAAAGTGGCTGATCATAAGTCCGTGTGCACCGAGACTGTTAAGATGACTGTGGGTTCAGTCTCTCCCACCAAACAATCCCATTGTAATGGCATAATTTTAACTGTCAAAATAGTTAAATTAATAGAATTGTAAATAAAATAGTTAAAATATTTTAATTCATTAATAATTAACTATAATTAATGATTAGTAAAAGCTTATTTTCCTTCATTGTATTTTGAGTATGAAAATATAACTAATAATGCAGTTTCATTAATTATGTATGTCTTTTCCCCCACCCTCTTTGCTACTACCCTTTCTCTTTTATGTATTTATTTTTTAATTTGTCTTCAATTCTGTTACTATTTTATGCAGCAGCCTAGAGATCTGGTCAGCCACCCCGACATGGCCTGTCTTCTGCCACAGGTGGTAGCAATGTTACCATCAGTGGCACCCAGCACATCTGGGTTCCACCCTGCAAGATTTGCCTCTACACCTTCTTCTCTACCTGTGCCACCTACATCAGGTAGCCCTACACTAGAGGGTGGTACACCTGTACACTCTGGTAGCAGTGCAAATGGAGGCGTAATCTGGAACGGGCTGATCACGTAGGGAAGATACTACCCAAGAGGTTATGTGGCTATATAGAGAGACTATTCTCCAGTGATACCATAAGTCGCCTCATTGCCCAGCAGTGCCTTCAGGTCCTGAGACAGCTTCCAGGGTGAGGTGAGGAGTAATCATTGACTGTGTCATAGCTGGCAAAGACTACGTCTCCAAACAACCAATCCTATCCCCAAGCATGGTGTTCCCTTCCCTTTTGTGTCTATAACTACTCCTGCATATTACCATTGTCTTTCCTCTGTTTATCTGATACCCTTTAGCATTGCGTTCTTCCTCTATCATTGTGTTACTTCACAGCCCATCAGTCATGTCTGTCTTTCCTTGTGATCTACCCTCCCCCTCTCACCCACCTCTTATTTTCCTGACTTCCTTCTCCGACGTTCTCCGCAAAAAAAAAAAAAAAAAAGAAAATATATATATGTGTGTGTGTGTGTGTGTGTGTATATATATATATATATATATATATATATATATATATTTATAGTATGCATTATTATCTCCTATTGTTCATTGTAAAAAGTATAGCTGTCTGAGAAATCATTGAGTATTTAAGTCAGTAAATAATTTAATTGTAATTCACCAAGGTTATTGATGTACTATGTAGAATCCCATCCCACCTCCATCCTGCTCTTTCCTTATTTGCGTTTAATATGCTCTACCCTCTGTTTCCTTCCTTTTTTCATTTGTGTTCAATACTTCTATTTTCAACCATTAATCACGTCACAAAATAAGCATGCCACAGACATGCCCAAAAAGGACTTTATATAAAAATCACATTTCTGTGGTCATATGTTTCTCTATGGTCAGCATACAGCAATTTTGATGGTCATATATAACTATTGTTGTCTTCATATGCAGAAAATGTAGAAAAATCCTTTGAACATACCAAGATCTTGCCAACTGTGGCATAAATAAATGTTGCATCAGTTTGTGTCAAAAAGCAATAGTGAGATGTGGTAAAGTTAATATGTTTCCTGTGATGACTTCTATGGCTCAATATATTCATGATACAATAAGTCTATTCTCAGTGCATTTACGCAGGGTTTAACCCCCCTGATGGTGGGATCTTGTTTTACAATATGATGTTTTCACCATATAGCTGTATTGCTATCTCCTGAAATGTTTTATTTTATTTTTTAAATGCCTTTCCTCTGAGTTCTTTCTATCTGCTTAATGTTCTCATTCAGTGAATATGAATGGTACAGGCATGGATTCAAATATTATCAGGTTTATTTTTCTTTTATTGCTATCCTGTGTGCCAATACCTTTGTTTTATAGAAACTTTCCCTGTGTCTGATTCTGTAGCATACATGGCTAATGCTTTGTTTTGGAGAATGTGAGTGTCCCAGGGATGGTTTCAAAGACATCTATCTGTAATCCTCTTCTATTGCTAGTCAAGTTCCTTTCCCCTGAAATGAAACATTCCTGTCATTTGTATATACATTCTGTTATGGAGTTTGGCACTGTTGGACAAACTGTAAAGTTGGAGTCTTCCACCGTTGTTGAGTTAAGAAGTTGCGAGATATGCTCTTACCCACCTTCATCCATCTCGGTCCTTCTTTGATTACCATCTTTGCTACCTTTTGTTTCATTCCCATTTTAAACTCTGCCTGTGAAGCCATGGCTGACAAACCTTGCTGCTTTGCCAGAGACAGTTTGCACCTGGCACCCCTAGGCTTTCATCTCCTCTTGCCTCCCCCATAGTGCCTTTTTGTAGGCAAGGTCTTGAAAACAACATTACTGACATGAAATTAAACAATCAGAACAAAATAAGGGTCATGACTGTGAAATGCTTGGAAATTAAACCAAAAACTGCTCTCCCTGGAAGCACTTCTATTTCTACAAGATGTAGATGTCTGTGCAGTCATAGAAAACTGGTTTAAGACCTCAGAGAGTACACAGGCCCTGCAAGGTTAAAATGCCTTCCACACCTTTAGACCACAACACAAATGTGTGAAAACCAAAGGAGGCAGTATTTCAATCTATATTAGAGATACATTCACCTCACATCTAGTTAGACTTGACAACTCCATGGAGTTACTCCAGGTCCAGACATTCATGTACTAGCCAGTTATAGATCCCACTCCATGGGTCATGACAGCCACAAAGCCTACTTAACCAAACTGAAGACAAACTAAATTATACTGAACATGCTGGTTATGGGGGATTTCAATTATGCCGCCATCAACTGGGAAACCTACTCTAGCACAAACTCGCTAGCACAAAAGTTCCTTGACTTTATGAATTCAAATGCCCTGGAGCAAATTGTCCATACCCCGACAAGAGGAACAAACATTCTAGATATGGTCCTCATCAACATGTGAAACAGGTGCACTGCTGCAACTGTTGGACCCTCATTAGTTAAAACTGACCACAAATCAGTCACCTTTGACCTGATGGTAACACCAGAACTCACAAAGGGTGAAATCAGACTAAATAACTTCACCAAGGGAAAATATATCCTCCTAGGTGAAAGTATAAATGCACTCCAAGCCCCACCCCAAACTGAAAGTGGTAACTATGAAGCCAAAGCTTACACGTAAGCCCTGTACAATCACTGGCACAAGTGTATAAACTTGGCCCTACCAGATAAAATCAAAGCCAGAGCCCCAAGTAAAACTAAGCTGCCATGGTGGACTTACAGCATGAAAAACTCTACAATAAATGCAAAAAGTTGCTGTCCATGAAAACAAAGACAAGGACCCAACAATGGAGAAGCACCCTCTTCAGCCTTAACTGACAAATAAGACAACTTGTCAAATCATCCAAGAGCTCCTTTGAGAGAAACCTAGCAAGTACTGCCAAGGATAAACACAAGGCCTTGTACAGCTATGTATGTACCTAAAGGGTAGGACCCAATCATGTGCAGAACTGGTGGCCAATGGTATCACACACACTAATCCCACAGAGATAGCGACCCTGCTAGCGGATAGGTTTGGTGAAAATTTCACTCCTTCATCCCCTCCTAGCTTACAACAAACCATCCCCCAACCCC
Organism: Protopterus annectens; assembly: GCF_019279795.1. NCBI lineage: Eukaryota > Metazoa > Chordata > Ceratodontiformes > Protopteridae > Protopterus > Protopterus annectens. The sequence goes on along the minus strand of NC_056733.1, from coordinate 1,143,533,369 downwards.
CCCCCACCTTACATTTCTGAAGGGCAGGTCCTCAAAGCTCTGTCCAAGACAAAGACCACAGCCTCTGTGGGACCAGATGACATCCCAGGCTGTCTTCTAAACAGACTCAATCATGAACTAATATCCCCACTATGTACCCTTTTCAATTATAGCCTAACCACAGGGTTTGGTCCTGTGGAATAGAGAACAGCTACAGTTACTCCCCTCCATAAAGGTGGCCAAGCAACAGACCCAGGGAGTAACAGACCCATAAGCCTGACCAGCTTTATCTGTAAGGCTATGGAATGTATCATTATGGACCTCATAAATAAAGACATAGGTGCTCTCCAACCCCTGGATCCTACCCAATTCAGCTTTGTGAAGGGCAGATCCTGCATGTTAAATCTGGTAGATTTCTTTAAAAATGTGAGCAAGGCCATTGATGAGGGCAGATCTGTGCACACATCATACCTCGATTTGGCAAAGACTTGCAACACAATCTCACATTCAGGCATTGCTGATAAACTTAGCAAACTAAATTTAAACCCCTCCATTTTAAGATGGGTTGCCAACTGGCTCACAAACTGGACACACTATCGAAGTTGTTGACTTCACATCATCCAGCAGACCTGTTACCAGCAGGGTGTCTCAGGGGTCAGTGCTGGGTCCCCCTACTATTTGTATATACTTCTCAGAAGTTCAGGTCAAAACTAAAGGACTGTGCCTCACCAAGTTTTCAGACGACTGCAAACTAGGTGCAATTATTGAATCACTAAATGATGTCAGTATACACCAGAATGGTCTCACACAGGCAAACGACTGGTGTATTAGTCATGGCCTCAAACTGAATGCAAAGAAATGCATCATCATTCCCTTCAGCACAAATAATGTCCCTTCACACTATCAAATCAACAACAATACCCCAAGTACCCACAAAGTTGTAATGGACCTGGGATCACAGGTTGACTGCGACCTTAGCTTCGACCACCATGTGTGGTCCTTGACCATTGTTAGAAAGCTTTTGAGATAGCTCTAATTGCTGTAAAGATGCCTTGAGAGCATAAAGAATGGGTTATACTCAATTGAGTTATAATGTCCCATTCTGTATGTACCGTACTAAGCATCTACAGCAATTAGAGAGATCTCAGAGGTTTCTAACAAAGAAGATCAAGGACCACCAGCATGTGCCTTACACAGAACAACTAAAATCCTTGTCATTATACTCTTATCATATAGGCTTCTTAGGGGAGACTAATGCCTGGCCTATAGAGCAACCCAAGACCCAAATCTAATGAACTTACTGCATATCTGTAAATCAAATGGGTCTAGGGCTACCCATTCCAGGGACTTAAATATGGCCTGCGAGTTAGATGGGACATGCTGGAGGGACAGATTTATCTCCCTGTGGCTGCTACATCTTTGGAACAGGCTACCAATTCATGTGAAGCAGAGCACCGCTATGACACTGTTCAAGAGGAACCTGAATGACTGGATGGGGCACTGTAATTTTTTACCTGGGATAGTGCCCACAACCCTCCTGGACATGGGCAGACATCACTAAATGCAATCTTGGATATTGACTAGTACCACTGCAAGATTACATTGGTTTGAAATGCCTAGGCTTAAAATGACCTCCGGGTTGATAGGTTTGAAATATCTTATGATCCTCCTGTGATCCTACCATAAGAGCTTACAACTCGGATATTATTCTTACAGAGGTCAGAGCAAGAGGTAAAACTCTTTTTTTCATCTTAAGAACCTCAAGTCAGCCAGATGAACTGGTTCAAATGGAGCAAATGTTAGCTTCTCAAACACAAAATTTATGTCTCAAGGAGAAGCCACTGGTTTTCCTGGCTGTCTCTTATGCAAAACTCCTCTAAAATTATGTTGACATGGGAATGCCTTGAAAAAAGGGGGATCCATGTGCAGACCTGCTGAAATTGCAAAAAATGAACCTTGATAGAGGAGTAAGATGGGCAAATAGAAAAGCAACTCACACAAATATTGTAAAACAAGTGAAACACTGCTCTGAATGGGTTCAGGTTCTGTTTTTGGCACCAGCTAGAAAACATTTTCCATTTGCTAATATATGATTTTCTAGTAGAGGGCTTTCTTGTCCCCGTTAGTACCTTCTGCACATCCTCAGTAAACAAGTGCCTAAAAGGTACTTAATGCCTCCACCAAGTGATTATCTTTTCACACATTCCAGAAATCAAATCTGCAAAGGAAACCGGTGTTGGTGCCGGGACCGAAGAGACTTCAGATATCATTGTATATTTCTCATGTGGAGTCTTGCCAGGGGTATGAGAATCATAGATGCTATGAGACTCAAAATGCCAATGTATTCCCTCCCTTGCCCATTAAGGGGACATCAACAGTCGCAGAAGATATTGCTTACCCCCAGTCCCTAGTGGCTGTATGTGTAACACCAGAAGGATCAGGGAAAAAATGGAACAGATCTAAATGTAGATATATTTTTCCTGTGGAACAAAAGCTCTTTGTACTAAGGTTCTCTTGGAATCCCAGCCTGCATATGAGATCTCTCACCAAAGAGAGAGATTTCTGACCCTTTGAAAAAGAGTCTGCATAGATAAGCAAGACATCTAAATATGGAAAATTTGAATACCATGTAGCCTGCAATGTGCTATAACTGGAGCTAGGCAGTTTGTGAGCACTCCTGGTGCAGTGAATAGCTCAAAGGGTAAGGCGAAGAATGGGTAATGTGATCCAGATACATAAAATCTTAAGAAATATCTGAAGCCTTAATGGACAGGAATGTGATAAGCATCTTTTAAATCTAAGGTTACCAAAAATCAGAAATCGGAAAGAAGGGGTAAGAGATTGTGTTGTAAAAAGATCTTGAACTTGGGCACTATCACAAACTGGTTTTAGAAAATGGTCCATAACTGATGATCAGGAATTTTATTTTATTTTTCTGGCATCAGGAATATTCTTGAATGAAAAACCTTTCCCCACTGGGAAAAAGGAAATATTTCTATTACCCGCTTCTGATAAAGCATGTGCTATAGGACAGAAGGGAACAGAGGGGTTTGGTCTTGGAATGTGGAATAGTTCCCTGCAATCTCTTCCCACTGAGTCAGTCTAAGAACCCGTTTGCCTGAAATAACCTGTTGCCAAAGGGAGAGAAATGAAGAATCTGACTTTCTTTAAGGGCTAAGAAACTGCCACGGTGGGAGGTGGGACAAGGCCCATTACATACTCATTACGACTTTTTTTTGACTATCCTTTGTTCTGGATGGGGGGGGGTCATGCTTTCTTTTAGGGTACCTCACCACCATTGTTTTTTAATGTCTGCTTACCAGTATACTGCTGAGACTGATTTGTTTTGTTTCTTTCTGCAGTTGGACAAGGAAGCAAAATAACCTTTGAAAAATTTAGAAAGGGAGGGATGAAAACATCTGAGAGATTCCCTATATATCAGCTTAACCCTCTCATCACATTTTTGATAACCTTTGCAGCAGTGGGACCAAAATCTCTATCCAAAGGTGAATTTAAAAGCTCAGTTTTATATCCTCTAGGAAGTTCTAAGAATGAAGCCAGGCAAGCCTCAACACAGTACCAGTGGCAACCTCAATGGATGTAGTATCTACATTCATGAACACACTTTAAATTAGTGACCTGAAAAGTCAAAGAAACCAAATCACTCAAAGCAGATAAAACATTTCTCATATTTGCACAGTTAGTTACAATAAACTTTAATACATGAACCTGACAACTCAAAATTATAAAAATTAAAGTTGTAAAAGCAAACACTTTTCCCCAAACGTAAAACTTGTTTTAATATCCTTATCAAAAGGGGGAAGGGTTAGAATTAAAATGTTTGGCAGTAGCTGGATTAACTAAAGCTATAGCTGCTGAGTCATGTTTGGGAAGATTGTATAAGAACTTAAAAGAATGAGGAACTTTATACATTTATTTTTGCCTTTTTATGGGCAGTAGGCTGAGTATCAGGACAACTGCAGCCAGTGACGCACACTTCCTCCAGAGCTCACAGAACTGGGGAAATGGGTAAAGGTTCTGAAAATTCCTTCTGTATCAGCTTTCTGGGGGATTGTGAAACCTCCATTTTCTCCCACTGAATACACTTGCACATTCTGGAAATAGTCTTGGAGAAAGAGAATCATTGATAGGGAGATTCATGTAACATGCTCTCCACTGGGTTTGAATCAGAATTCTGAGGGGAAAAAAAACTGTATTTGTTCCACCACATTCTGCTCTGAATTTAATTTCTTGAATCTTTTCAGAGAGAGAGAGAGGAATCACTTTTTCTTTTGCCAGAAAACATCTGATAAGAATGATCAAGAGCCTGTAGAAGACCTGGCCGGACTTAATAACAACTTAATAAACCACTACTCTCCAGTGAAACTGGAGCAGGAGAAGCTATATGTTTAGTTTTCTGTTTCATTTTGACAGGAAAATTAAGGCAAGCACATTTTTAATGGCAGCAATAGCTTTCCCAGGGATGGGCACAACATTCTGGTTAAGCAGGGACACTTTCCCTGCCCCTTTTTGCAACACTAACAAAAGTGGCTCCCTTTTGCCCACTAAGGGGAGTCCAATAGCTGCAGAAGACATCTCTAACCCCAGTGCATAGTGGCTATAACTGCCACACAGAGGAATCTAGGGAAAAAGGATAGTTGTCTGCGGAACCGACTTGACCACAGCAGAGTCTCTCACCTACATCTGAGGCAAATTACCAACCTGCTGTGGTGGCAAACACATTTATTGAATTATCACATAACACATAGGCAAATATGCATTTATATAAAAGAAAACAGACCATGTGAGTACCTTCTACTAGCTAAGAATTATGAGTAGTAATCTTTGAGTTATAACAAAATATTTATTGACAATTATTCAGATAAAAGTGCGTCACCTGAGCAGCACTAAACACTCCAGAATATTGTTTCTTTGTGGTCAAAACCACCACACCTCCCTTACAATGGTATATTATAATCTCTTGAAGTTACTTCACAATAAAAAAGAGCTGGTTTCCTGATAGGATGAATTTGCATGGAAATGCCTCCTGCTACGAGATAAATCTGCCACCAGTCTCCCTTCATAGGACCCACCATTGTCATATCTTAAAACAATTAAACTGGTTTGAACTGCACAACTACCTAATATACTCACAACTAACCACAGCACAAATTAATTCATCATCCAGAAAAATGCCCTGCACTACAAAACTTATCACTGCCCTGCTGTCCAGCAAGGGACCTCATTCTAGTAACAAATTCTTATTACTTAGAAAGAAGTCAAATAATGCTGCAGGGAATTTGCTCTACTCCTGATATATTGCTAAACTCTGGAATAGTGTCTCCACACAAATAAAACTCTCAAACAAACCCGAGAGTTTTAAACCACTTCTTAAATAACATCTTAACCAGTCCTGGTCCTGCAGATGCTCATCTCAAGACTGAGACTGTGTTTGCTGTACGATACTCTCCAAATACTCTCCTTAAACAGAATACACTCAACCATTCTCTGAAATGGCAAAACAATTTTTATACATGACTGCTGCCTGTACAATCCACTAAGCTGCAAGTAGGCTTTCTCTTTAGCAACTTCCACCTCTGTAAAATTTTAGAATGTATAAATTTAATTACTGTTTGCATATAAATGTAAATAGAAATGAAACTAATCTGTGTTTAACTGGAGCTTACTATAATGCAATGTAAGCAAACAGAGCTTTTCTCCTTGGGCCTCCGCTGAAAATGGGTATTATCCAGTTGGACTTTCCCAGTAAACAAAGGCAAATACATAAATGCATTTGTTGAGTAATATTTGCTGAATTTTACATTGCTAGCTTTTCTTTTAACTGAAGCAAAAAGGAATATTACAATAAAGTGAATAATTATTTTCCCTGAATAGTTGTAAATACCTCTCAACCTCTTAGTGCAAGAAATCTGGTTAAAGCATAAATAATGGTGGGACAAAGGGCCAGAAGTAGAGACAGATATTAAAATTGCTCTTATAAACTTAAAAAATTGCTAGAATAACAGTATTTGTTTTAGCATGCATTTAATGAAGGAAATTAAGTCTGAAACTCAAATGCATGTCATTGGTTATAGTTTCATAGTATAGTACTAGGCTATCTGCCCTAGGGCATTTATAAGCCTAGCCAAAGTGTATGTGGCTTTCGCCACCCCATGTAATGATACAAAAGTGTACAATTTAAATTAAATTTAGTTTACTGTGCCTCTATCTAGCAATGACACAGAGATGACCCCCGGGGTAAATCTACGATCACCCATCCATTCGTCCAGATTTCTCTTGAAGAGAGTCAGTGAGGGGCTCTGCCTAACATGGACAGGTATCCTGTTCCAGAGTGCGGGAAGCCTCTGGTTATTAATCTGTCCCTCCAGCATGTCCTATTCATATTTGTGCTGAGGTTTAGATCTTTAGCTCTCGTGGCTCTGATGGATTTGGATTTTTTGAGGTGGGGCATGTCCATTAATTCTGAATTGGACATGGCCTTGTATGTAAGGCACAGATCACCTCTGAGCAGGCGGTATGCTACTGAATAGAGCTGGAGCTTTTTCAGTCTGGCAGCATATGACATATGCTGGAGACCCTTGATCCTCTTGGTAAGGTACTTTTGGGGTCTCTCCTGCTGCTGCAGGTGCCGGGTGAGGTACATACCAAATTGGGGCATTGTACTCAATCATAGGCCTGATAAGGGAGGAATATAAGGGTACAATGACATCCTTTGATCTGGATGTGAATCCCTTCATGATAAGGTGGGCAAGGTAGAAGGTCTTTCTAACCACTTTGGCGACATGGGCGTCAAATGAGAGGTCACTGTTAACTTGGGTCCCCAGGTCTCTGATTACTTTTTCCGTACTTAATGGATTACCACCTATGTGGTAATTTGTGGGTACTTTGTTTTTTCCAAAGGGGATGACTATACATTTTTTGGCATTTAGTTTAAGGCCATGACTCTGGCACCAGTCGTCTGTTTCTGTGAGGCCCTTCTGGAGTATGCATGTGTCAGCTGGTGTGTTGACTATGGTGCCTAGTTGGAAGTCGTCTGCGAACTTTGTCAGCCACAACCCCCCTATGTTTGCCTGCACATCTGAGAAATAAATGTCGAACAAGAGGGGTCCCAAGACAGAGCCCTGTGGGACTCCACTTGTGATTGGCTTAGAGTCTGACATAGCTCCAGCTATTCTGACTTTGTGGTTTCTGTCCTTTAGCCAGTTTGCAACCCATCTTGTGACAAACGGGTTTACATTTAAGCTGTTGAGCTTGTCTATGATGCCTGAGTGAGGTATTGTGTCGAAGGCTTTTGCCAGATCCAGGTAGGCTGCATGAACTGCTTTACCTTCATCGATGGCTCTAGTGACTGTTTCAAAAAAGTCCACCAGGTTTAAAAGACAGGATCTGCCTTTTACAAAGCCGAACTGGGTAGGGTCAATTGTCTGTAGGTCCCCGATGTCTTTGTTTATGAGTTCCATAATGATCCTTTCCATAGCTTTGCAGACCAGGCTGGTCAAGCTTATGGGGTGGTAGTTTCCAGGGTCTGTAGAGGTGCCATCTTTGTGGAGTGGGATCACTGTAGCTGTACGCCAGTGTTCAGGGATGTATCCTGTAGCAAGGCCAAGATTAAACAGCATTCTTATGTGTGGGTTTAGCTCCTCTAGGAGTTCACGTAGCATGCAACCCGAGACACCATCAGGTCCCATGGATGCTGTATTTTTAGCTTTGCTGAGGGCAGCTCTCACCTGGACATATGAGATTTCAGGGAGGTTGCATTCAGCTGAGATATTTATTTCGTCTTTTGGGGGAGAGGGAGGGGAGAAATTTGCACTGAACCTGTCTGCCAGTATGTTGGCAATATCTGTGGGTTCAGTGTATTTTTTGCCATTATGAACTAACTCTGCGCATATCTGAGGGTTTCCACCAGGTTTCTAACATAACTGAAGAAGGCCTTGTGATTATCTTTAGTGTCCTTAGCGATTTTTCTCTCAAGTTGGCCTTTGATGATTTTATTAGCTTAACGTAGTTTTTGCTAGTGCTGATCAGGGATGCCTTCCCTTTATGGGATTTTGCTCTGTCTTGCAGTAGCTTCCTTCTCTTGTTATAAAGTTTGTTTATGGCTGGGGTCCACTAGATAGGATGCCTGCATTTGGTGGAAAGGGTCTTGGTTTTATTTGGGATTGCATGATCCATGAATTCTTGGAGATGCCCGTAGAAAGCATTTGTGAAGGATTCAGCAGTGTGGGATGTGGTTTCCACTGGCTCAGGGGGCTTGAAGGATACCATTTCAGTCCTAAGGAGTGTAAAGTCGGCTTTTGAGAAGTTTCTCACTGTGGTCTTTTGTGCTGGGGGTGGAGGTGGGATATGAATATCTAGGGTTATTAGTTTATGGTCTGATCTCATTAGTGAGGGGTATACTTCCTGTGTTGAGCATTTTGTCCCCATGTTTGTGATGATCAGGTCAAGTATATTATTTCCCCTTGTGGGGGAGGTGACTAGTTGTTCCATCGCATTTGAGTTGATGAATTCCAGAAACCTTTGGGCTAGGGTGTTGGGGCTTGAGTAATGCACCCAGTCTATGTTTGGGTAGTTGAAGTCTCCCAATATGATGGTATTTGGTGAGACATTCATATTCTCCAGTGTCTTCAGGAAGGCTGAATGGAGTTCCTGAGATTGTGAGGCTGGTCTGTAGCATGCTACAAGTTGTATAGCAGTTTTGCCTATGGTTAGTTGCACATGGATGGTCTCCGATGCTTCGTGCATTGCTACTAACCTGGAAGTGTGGGTGTCTTTAATGAATATGGACACTCCCCCTCCTTTTGTGGTTCAGCCCAGGTGTTGGGGCCAAAATGCATGATACAAGGTATAACCTGGTAGGGCTGGGGTGTTCTCAGGAGCCTTGAACCAGGTTTCAGTTACTGCACAGACATTGATGCTCTGCATACTGAGGAGTGCTTTGAGAGCCTGCATCTTGAGATTTAGACTTCTGGCGTTGAGCAACATTACCCTTCGTTTATTTCCTTTATTGTTTTCTAAGGTGGTGGGTTTGTCTTTTGAGCCTTGCCTAAAAAAGGCACTATGGGGGTGGCAAGAGCCTTAGCCAATATCCAGAAGCCCAGTGGTGACAGGTGCAAGCCGTCCCTTGCGAAGCAGCATGGCTTGTCCAACATGTCATCCCAAGCAGACAGACATTGGATCCCCCTAGAATGACACCAGTAATTGAGCCAATTATTAAAGCTGATCATCTTGTCTTTGTATTGTGGCATCATTCTTGGCGAGGACAAGATGCTGCTCAGGGTCAGGGTCATACCGGCCTGGGCTACATAATCAGAGATCTCCTCTATGTCTCTTTTCATGTAGTCCAAGGAGGTACGTCTCAGGTCATTCACGCCGGCATGGACAATGACGGAGTCATATTTGTACTTGCTTTGGAGTGACCATAGTGCTTGTGCTATGTGGCAGATCCTAGCTCCCGAGAGGCAGCTCACCGTTACCCTCTATTTGTTCAGCTTGGTAAGCGGGACGTCAGTGTGTCTGACTATAGAGTCACCCATTACTAGTGTATCAGGCATGGTGTTTCGCCTTAAGGGCTGTGATTGTTTAGCACACTGACTTTGTGTACTATGTGTTGCTTGTGCAGAGTTTTGAGGTGGTGTTTTCTTGGATGTCTGCTTTGGGAGCCTCTGTTGTTTCGGTAAGTTTTTTATTAGAGCCTCCGAGTATGTCTTTGTGTTATTATGTGTTTGGTTTGCAGTTGTGGTTGGTTTATGTGAGACTGGGTTTGTTGTGTGTGTGGTTATCTTCTCCTCCTGTCTGGTCTTGCTAGTCCTGTGTTGAGAGAGTTCAGCCTCCAGTTTGGCTGTATAGTTGCATCTCTCACATGTGTTTGTGTTTGTTGGGAGGAGGAGAGGGTTGTCTGTGTACATGAGACAATTGTAACATTGTCTCAAGATTCCCAGATTAACCAGCTGAACTGGAGAGGACATCAGTAATATACCACTCGACATGCCAGAATAGTATAAGGGGGTGATGTGTAACTGGGTCAGAGAGAGGACTTTGAAGGGAAGTGGGTATTAGCACGGGTTGTATGTGGGTGTAATGCTTACGTTAGTTTAAGGGTGCTTCACTTAAAAGAAAGGTTTTAGGAGCAAGTGCTAGGCTTATGATAGAGCGAATAGACTGATTTTGTTGAAAGTAGAGCTTTCTTAAGAGAAAAATTGAAGTGCAGACTTGGCGGAGCCAGGAATAGTTTATGCCTGTTTAACCGGCGCTGCGCTATGTGCACAATCGCACAAAGCTGCGCAAACGTGGATTTTAAACAGAGAACTTCAAAAGAGCTGGAAATGTTCCAAAATGACCAATTACTACATGATCTTGTGCTGAGGTCACTCCTGCAGGGACAGATAGGCTGCTCACGGCTCTCCACTCCCACTGGTGAGCAAAGAAACTTCCTTCTATCCAAGTAAGGCAATGGACAACACAGGAACTACACCACAGTCCAGAATACAGCAAAGCCTGTATACTGGTCTAAACTAGTTGAGAAAGGCGGGAAAACAAGGATATTTTTTTTTGTTTGTTTTTTAGGTTAAAAATTACACAGAAATGCAGGAAAACAGTAATAAATCACTTACACAGGCTAACTCACTTTAGTGGACAGCCCCAACAGTTAAATTTAACAACAAACATTTGACCAAATGTAACTTTAAGTGCAGATAATGTACAATGCAAAAAACAGGTAATAAAGCAGTTTAAACTTGTTCAAAGTAAGAAAAGGAAGGTCTCTCAGGTAAAAACAGCAAAAAATACTTAGATCAGGAAAGTAGTCACTTTTCTCAGTTCTCTGCTGCTAGCACCACTCTGCAGGACCACGAGGAGCTGTTTCTGAGTAGTATAGCCAGAAAAAAATGCTCAGGGGCGGATTTTAAACAGGGAACTTCAAAAGAGCTGGAAATGGTCCAAAACGACCAATTACTACAAGCTCTTGTGTTGAGGTCACTCCTTCAGGGACAGATAGGCTGCTCAAGGCTCCCCACTCCCACTGGTGAGCAAAGAAACTTCCTTCTATCCAAGTAGGGCAATGGACAACACAGGAACTACACCACAGTCCAGAATACAGCAAAGCCTGTATACTGGTCTAAACTAGCCGAGAAAGGCGGGAAAACAAGGATTTTTTTTTTTTTTGTATTTTGGGTTAAAAGGTACACAGAAATGCAGGAAAAACATTAATAAATCACTTACACAGGCTAGCTCACTTTGGTGGGTAGCCTCAACAGTTAAATTTAACAACAAACTTTCGACCAAATGTAACTTTAAGTGCAGATAATGTACAATGCAAAAAACAGGTAATAAAGCAGTTTAAACTTGTTCAAAGTAAGAAATGGAAGGTCTCCCAGGTAAAAACAGCAAAAAAAAAAAAATACTTAGATCAGGAAAGTAGTCGCTTTTCTCAGTTCTCTGCTGCTAGCACCACTCTGCAGGACGAGTTAGTGATTTCAATCCTCACTGATTTGCCAGAAAACCACATTTTATGAGGAGAACAGACCAAAAAATATGAGGCAAAAATCTGGACATTCTGCAAAAATCTGTGCAGTTGAAAGGTATTCGTGTTTTAAAATTTTACAGAAATACAGTTTTTTGAGCAACCTCCCTTATGTAGGACTCTGATTCTGAAACCTCTACACACTCATGTGTGCCAACATCTACTCACGCATACTCGCACACAATACAGACACTAGCTCAGGTCTACTTCAGAAAACTGAAAAAAACAAAAGACTGAAAATTCAAAATACTGAATGATGGAATTTGACCCTTCTCCACTGTTGTGCAATCTTGGAGTTGGTATATATATATATATATATATATATATATATAGTTACCAGGGGGTGTGGGGAGCATAGCCTTCCACATGAGGGGTGCAAGAGGACTTACCCTATATTACAAATGAGTTCAGTATTTTAAATTTTCAGTCTTTTGGTTTGTCAGTCTTCTGAAGTAGACCCGCTTGATCACATTCATATATACGCATGCATTTGCGCACATTCATATACATGTAATCACACACTCACATACATGCACTCGGATATATGCACTCACACACTCTCATATACACATGCATTCATGCACACCCACATACCTGCATGTACACATGCACTAGCATACATTCACATACATGTACTCGCAAACACTGACATACATGCACTTACAAACACTCGCAAATAAACTGACATACATACACAACAAATACTTGAACACACACACTTTTTGTTTTTCTAATTTCCCTTTTTGCTTTTCTCTGGCACAGCTTTGTTTATTTAAAAAAAATCTGAACCAGGAGCTGTGGGCACAGTTCATAAAGTGTGGGGGGCACGGTCACTCTCCTTGCCCTATGGTTCCAGTGTCCTTGTATGAAATGCACAGCAATGACTTGTATCTAATTTTGCAGACATTTTCCCTTGTCTGACAGACATCTAAAGTACCTATTTGTGTGGGAAAGTTAAACATTTTCCCACAGGGCATTAATTTTGGAATGTCATCCTGCTGAGATGGTGAGGATCAGATATGCATGATGTTAACAATGGTGGTAGTCTTTTAGGAGATAAAAAAACAGTACTTTAGACCTTGAAGACAACATGGAAGTGTTATCACATTTAAATTGGCAGCCATGTTGTGATGAAGACTAGAGTACTAATATGCATTTATTTGGCTGCTCTGGGAAGAGAAAAATGATCCCTTTTCAGACTTTCTCCACTAAGGTACTGAGATATAAGTGACAGAGGCAGTAAGGGATGGAGTTTCTCTCAGTACAGTAATTTCTAAAAGCATCCAAAACAGTTATTCCTTGTGGGGAAGGATGTGCCTATATATGTATATATATATATATATATATATATATATATAATGTATATATATATATATATGTATATATATATATATATATATATATATATATATATATATATATATATATATATATATATATATATATATATATATATATGCTCTGTCTCTTGCTAATTATATTTTTAGCTATTGCATCAGTGGTAAAGATTGTTACATAACTTGTTTATAATTCTTATAATTCTTCCTGTGGAACAGACCTATATCTATAAGTAGTATCAAGTAAAATAAGTCAATTTGCAAGAAAATGTATTAAGAACAAAAAGCGCGCACTTTAGAATAGCAGTAATTCTGCTGTGCCTTCTCAGTATGGGAGCCATTTATGTTTCATAGCCTTCGTCAGACACTTCAAGGAGTACAGAGCAACACAGCTAAGGACTTACTGCCCATCACCCTGCAGTGCAAATGAAGTACACTTATGCAAAGTGGCACTTTGTGGATATGTAATCATAGTCTGCGACTAGCATGCATCTTTGATGTGTTATTAGTTATGACTACTTATGCTGAGTGCCTCTGAGCATGAAAAAAAGGAGAAAGTGAAGAGGTTATCTGTCATAACCAAGTACCCCTCATATATCCTGTTGCACTTGTGAAATATTTCCTTATATAAGATGTCTTTATAGGCAAACAATCATTGAAGTTTTTTATTTTACTTAGTAATTTTGAATAACCTGATTTTCATAAATTTTTAAGAAATTAGTATTTCTACCATGAAGAGATGATAAAATGCAGGTTAGGTATCTGAAAAAAAAAAAATTACTGAGCAGCACTGAAGGGAAAAGGTCCTGTATAGCAACAGCAGAATAATGAGGAGAGGTGAGGTGTCTCACCATCTCACGTGCATGAAGCACAGCAAAAATGTTGGTAACTGGCTTTTTCAGAATGGAGGGGGAACACACGCAGGCAACCAGTTGGCCAAAGACCGTAATTATTGCAATAAAAAGCATGCATCTACAACAACACCAGATTTTTTGAGAGTCCAAGTATTTAGAGCAATACCTTCAACTACATAATTGTTTTTCTATAAACAAAACATCTGTAAGAACTGGATCTGAAGAAGTGTACAAGGAAGAAAGCACTTAACCCAATAAAACCTATAAAAGGAATGACCTGAAGTCAGTCTCTCTTTTGAAGAAGGGCAAATTGGAACTGGATTTGTTTTGTTTTAGAATTAAAAATGATTTAGTTGAAGGGATTCCTCTAAATGCTTGGACCTTCGACAATCCTGTACTGGAATTTTGGTTTGTCTTGATGTATAATCGACATATATGACCTCGTAGGATTAGAGATACTGGAGTGCCCATCTGCAGGTGACCTTTGATTGTCAAAGGTCTATCACAACAAGGATTTGTTATTGTGCTTGGAAACATATTGGAAATTCTAAAATCATTTGATGACATTGGTAAATTTTTGCACAATGTCTTTTTAATGCAATGGCACTAATTAATCCTATGTCAATCATGTTGATAGATCAACAATTCAGATGAACCCAAAGACACTAAAATGTTCTGCTGAAATTACTTTTGGCAAATCTACAAAACTTTATTTTTTCTGAGGGGCAAGCCCTCTTCACTCTCCATGGGAGACACCCCCAAACCACCTGAACTTAAATATACCTAGTCTGAGCTTGCACAACTTTGGAAAAAAAGGATTCTACACACTGCTGGAGAAAATGTTCACCCAAACAGCATTCATGGAAACTTCCATCGATGAACTGACAGCTTCCCTCTATGTTTGTCTTATTTATTTATATTCCCACTCCCTGCATCATTCTTTGGCACTCTACCCATTACCACATGTCCATTGTGGAGTCTAATTGCCACCATATTTGCTCTCCTGGATTTTCTCTATAGGGTGGGGTTGGCATGGAGCTTGATGGAGTCCTTGGGGGTCTGGCTGACTTCCGCATGGGTGAGGGGAGGTTTTCTGCATGACCTACCCACCCCTATGTCTTACTTATTTGAAACTTGTTACACCTTCAGATATATCATATTTATGGTCTTTGAATTGTCTTTTCTCAAATGAAAATTCAGTATATTTATTTGTTTACATTTCATAACCAGGTAAGTACATTGGTCCGAGGACTGTTTTTGAGAGATTATCTGTGCATATTGGCAAAAAGAACAACTTACAGAGGTGTTAGAAAGGAATATGGATCAACTAAAAAATACAAATGAAATTATTTAAGCGCAATTATGAATTTTATACACTATTTAGGAAATGCGTTGCCTGATGTGTAATAAGAGCAAATTATAATGGCATTAGACAGGTTAAATATTCAGTGTAATGTAAGCACAGTAAAAAAATAATAATTATGTGAGGAAATTGTAATTTAAGAGGGAGATGACGAGGTTAAAAGAAATGAAACTGGAAGAGAATTTGAAAGAAAACTTAATGGATAGAATGAAGTCAAGAAACAAGAGAAAAGAAATTTGTTCTTTAGACATTTTATAAACAACTTTTCCATTAGTTGGCACTGGTCACATTATACAGATTTTTAGAAGTGCTTGTCCCCTCACCCAAATTGGAGCAGTGGGGAGAGTTGCATAAATCATCAGCTACTCCTTATTCAGTGCACGATATACTTGATATTTAGTACCGTCTAAATGTGGTTGCAAGCAGGAAGGTCTTACTTAATATCTGTACCAGTGTCAGTGGCACAACAGAAGGCTGTGGGTTCTATTCCAGTACCATGTGGGTTGATAGCTGACACTGTAGTGCAGCATAAAGGAGGGTGCTGCACTCCTGAGTCTGTTGCCCTTATGAGGAGATAAACTGAGGCCCCATCTGCTTGAGTTGGTGGTAGCTCAGGTGGATGTAAAAGATCATATAGCACCTATCGAAAAGAGTAGGGAAAGTATCCTGGCCAAATTTCTCTGAGTAGTATAAATACCACCGCTGGTCTCCCCTGAAAAGACTAACCCTGTCAGCAAATGATTAACAAGGAAATTAAATAAAATCATGGAGTCTTTATCAACTAAAGAAGTATTTTTATGCACTGCAGACTACTGCATATGCTGTGACATCTCTGTGATACTTAGTAGAAGACAGCTTATGAGAAAATACAAGGTTAAACCCCTCTGTTGATAGTGTCTAAGGAAAGACATGCTCACCTTCCCTGCCTGTGTTTCCAAGCTCGCAAGGAACTATTCAAATCTGGTTTTCTTGAGACATTGGCAGGGCTTCATTTCACTAGGTCTCTTGCCCAGATTATTTGAGTTATTACAATTGCTGAAGTCTAGTTTAAACGTCACTATTTTTGTCAAATAGCATTTAAAATGTTTTATAAGTGAACCTAAATTCTGAATGTATTAACATGATTTAAGATTTTTAAACAGAAATAAAAACTTCATTAGAAACAGTCACAAAGCTAAGTCAGTGTCCCTGGCCTAGTAGCCGATAATTTTCTTTTTAGAGTCAACTTTGCAGAGACAGATAAGTTAAGTAATATGAATGTGGCAGTCGGAACTAGTTTGCTTGGAAAACAATCAAATGTGCTTCACAGTAGAATGCTTACTTTTTGTGTGTCTCATGCTGGCTTGGTACTTTAATACCAGTGATAAAAGAAGAACCGCAAAGCACCACTGATATGAACCAATGAACTGAACTTAAGCGCTTTACTCCCAAGTGAAACTGACTTCTTCAGACTAACATGCAACATTCAAAACACCATTTTATTTCACTTCATCATTACATCAGCTGACTACAAAGATGATGTCACAAAGACGTGCGTTAAAAATATAACAATTATAAAACAGAATATTCTAATACTTATTTACTTTCCTATTTTTTAAAACACATTTAATATTGATGGAAGTATTTAACCCTGGAGGGCTGCCTGCAGTTTCACCTCTTAACTCTTACTTTCATTTGCTATTTTCTCCTGTTCCTTCAACTCGTAATCCCTGTGCAAAAATAAATAAATAACTCGATAATATTATCAACTCACTTCTTCCACAAACATGACCTGATTATTTATAAGTCTGGAGCCCTAATAAATTGACTTTTAGGTACATTATCTTTAATTAAATCTAGGATGCATACTAGTATAAGATGAACAATTATTTACTATAGTCTTTTTCCTGTACAAACTGCTTTCAAAAATTCATCTGCTGAAATCCATTTTCATTTTCACATCTAAAAAAAAGAATCTGAATATCCACAATATAAGAAGTTCAATTTTTTGAGGACCGAGAAAGGTTTTTCAGATATGTGTGGAAATAATTTCAAAAACAAAGTTGAGAAAAATGAAACTTTATAACAACTGAAACTGAAGGCAGCCAAACCTCCATGGTTAAATATTTCCAGTAATATTAAATGTTATTTTAAAAGATAGGAAAATAAAGTATTAGAATATTCCATTTTAGAATTGTTATATTTTAACACATATGTCTTTGTGATGCCATTTTTATAGTTATCTGATCTGATCATGTGGGGATTAATATAAAATGGTGTTTTGAATGTTGTATGTTATTCTGAAGAAGTCTGTTTCACTTAGGATGAAAGCACTTAAGTAAAGTTCCTTGCTTCATATTAGTGGTGTTTTGTGTTTTTTAGCGTGTTTTTCACATCTGCCATACATACTGCTTTGTTGTTCAAAATATAAAACAAGACATAGTCACTACAGCAAAGATGACCACTGGATCAGAAATCAAAAATTCACCCCTGGTTTGGTGCCCACATATCTGATGGACAGAGGCAATAAGTAAATCATGTAGTAACCAACAATCACTCCTATATATTCCTATATATAAACGTCTAAAACATATAACTTGTTGGGCACATTTGGGTTGCATGGCTAGGCTTATAAAGACCCTAGTGGTCATTAGCCTAGTATACACCTATGAACAATATATGAAATTGGATAAGCTTTGTGTATGTTGAGCTTGTGCTCTCTAACAAGTATGTGATGTCAGTTGCTGGTGTTTAGTGATATATAACACTCTTTTGATATACTGGTAATCCAATGAATGTTTACTAAGTGATAGTTTTGTAATTTGCTCATCAATGTAGTTCTATGTTGTATTAATTTACACTATACAGCTCTATACACTGCAGAACGGTGGTTCTCTATCAGTATACCTCTTGCTAAACCTATTTTGATCTTACATTCATATACTTTCTTACCATGTCTCTACTCTTACAATACCTCATATTCTTATGCTCTGACTCACCATGGCATTCCTCCATCTCTAGAAATAAGTATTAACTTTATTACCAAATATGCAATATTACAGTTTAGTAGAGTTCTTCTCTTTTCTTTCCGAGCCTCTGGTCATTGCATCCAATCCTAACCTTGATACCAGAGTCGCTCTGCCACAAGACCCACTGAGAACTTTGTCATTGTAAATCAAAAGAACGGCCAGCGCCAAATGGGGAGATATCCACTTCTATTATAGACAAAAGGTTACAAATGGCATAAAAAGAAAACACTCAGACCCTTAAAGGACCTGAAAATAACAAAAAGTGTATGTTCATAAAGTTGTACATCGCCAGTAGCAAGAGTCACATAGGCTGCATAGTCATAAAGTTACATCAAACGCTGTATCCACGAGGTAGAAAAAACAAAGTAGCACAAATCACATAGGCTGCATAGTCATAAAAGTACATAATGCGCGGTATCCACGATGTATAAAAAAGCTGATGTATATTTCTGATGAAAGAATATAACTCATACCTCATTGTAGAAAACAAGATGGCTCCCCAGTTAAAAAAAAGGCCTTTGCCAATACAAACGCCAATCATACAAAAAAGAAGATATTTATCAATACGATGAGGTATGCAAAAAAAAAGTAAGCATACTACCCAAAAATTGAGAAACCATAACAATAACCATAACCATAACATAGCAATGATACCAATGGCACAGCACGCCACTATTCCTCTTGAAAAAAACATACACTGAGCAGTCCGATCCAAAGGGTCTTAGATAATCACATAACCCTTACAACAAGATGTAGAAAAACTCAGTGGCACAAATCTCTTAAGCTGCACAGTCCTAAAGATACATTGAGTGCAATATCCACGATATACAAAAAAGCCAATGTATATTTCTGATGAAAAAATACAACCTTGTAGAAAACAAGATGGCTCCATAATCCAAAAAAGGCATTGCCAATGCAAACGCCCTAGTAATCGTATAAAAGAAAAGATTTTCATCCATACGATGAAGTGTGCCAACAAATAGTAAGCATACTACCCAAAAATTGAGAAACCATAACTCAAGTCTCTATGTACCGATGATACCAATCGCATGGCACGCCACTGTTCCTCTTGAAAAAAATCTGTACACTAAACAATCAGATCCAAAGGGTCTTGAAAAGTCACATAACCCTTGCAACAGAAGTGTTCATTATTTACCCGACTGGAAAATAAAGTGTTGATGAAAAGGCTAATGTCCATGAATATCCATCCAGTAGGTGCACCAATAATGCCTAAAAGCACGGAACACGCAACATGAAATGTATACACCCCAAACGCCATCAGCAAAGTGAGGAAATCAAGGAAACAAACTGAGAACCTTCACCCGGACAGCAGGTGCAAAGGCCCAAAAAACCATAGTAAGTCAAAAGAACGGTCAGCACCAAATGGGGAGCTATCCTCTTTTATTATAGACAAAAGGTTACAAATGGCATAAAAATAAAAAACTCAGACCCTTGAAGGATCTGAAAATAAAAAGTGTATGTTCATAGAGTTGTATATCGCCAATAGCAAGAGTCACATAGGCTGCATAGTCATAAAGTTACATCAAATGCTGTATCCACAATGTAGAAAAAACAAAGTAGCACAAATCACATAGGCTGCATAGTCATAAAAGTACATAAAATGTGGTATTCATGATGTATAAAAATGCCAATGTATATTTCTGATGAATATAACTCGTACCTCACTGTAGAAAACAAGATGGCTCCCCAATTCAAAAAAGACCTTTGCCAATACAAATGCCAATCGTACAAAAAAGAAGATATTTATCAACACAATGGGGTATGCAAAAAACAGTAAGCATACTACCCAAAAATTGAGAAACCATAACTTAAATATACATTGGCTTTTTAATACATCGCGGATACCGTACTTTATGTACTTTTATGACTTTGCAGCCTATGTGATTTGTGCTACTTTATGCATCATTATTAAATGCTTTGTACTGGCTATGGTCTGTAATAATTGACCTGAGGGTAGGTAGCCTGCTATGCTACCCTACCCCACCCCCTCTTATTCTACCATTATACCTTCTGTATGCACATTTCATCTGTGACACCCATTCCTAACCCTCCCCAAATAACCTTACTCCTATCATATAAACACTTGTTTGTATTTTCCTATTCCCAACTTCTATGTAACACTTAACATCACTTCCAACAACCTTTTTCCCTCCTATACTGCTGTGCATTGTATACATTCATACTCAAATCCCTCCTCAACCATACAATCTATTATTCTACAGTTTAACTTCTACTTTCCCAAAACAAACCCTCACTCCTTCCTATCTTAATTACATCCTCATACTCTTATCTTTCAAACCCCTATATTTCTCACATTTCATAAACATAAGAAAAGTTACCAGGACAATCTAACTTCTATTCCTTCAGAGAAAATACTTCCTTGTTACCTACCTTCTGCCATCTTTCAGACTTCACCACATTTTAGACTCCAGTACCACTAAGTATCCTACAGCCGTGTAACTTCTTGCTTCCTACTTCCTCACTAAGTGATATCAATAAAGTACGGGTCCCTTTACTTAGCCCTGCTACTTCTCAGCTTATCCCATATTCCTCTCCTCCTACTGAGCCATCTCTCAACCTACCAGGTATGTATTACTGCCCTTTTCATCTCTCCTGGTGACAATACAGTTACCATGGAAGGTATCCTACACTGGATATCAATAACAATTACAGAAGAAAACATACTACCACTAGGTGATGTCAGTATCACTTTGTTGGACATAACCTCTAACTGCCCTACACCAAGCATGAACTTGTACAGTTTCACACAAATAATTAATATCTGCACACATTAGAACAAGACATACAATTCCTTAAACTGGATCCTAGTATCACACTCTAGCACATTCACCACCACAGTTGTAGTGTCAGACTCTCTCTCTCATCTTCCAGTCTGTATAACCAGACATCTCAGAAATCCACTTAAACAGCATGCTTATAAAACAACACAAAACCTGTCCAAGTTTTAACCCAGAGATATTCATTACAATCCCCAGAACATCTTAAAAAGTCTTCTACTACCACAGAACATCTTAAAAATTCTTCCCTTAGATGATGCCATAAATTAATTTGGTACAACTTTCCTAAGTATCCTGAGTAACTTTGCACCTCCTAGAAGGAAGAGACTGAAAACAAATAATGCAATTTGGCTATCTAAAAAGAGTGGAATGCTAATGCAGGATAGAGAAAAGGCATAGAAAGAATGGCAAAATGTAAACTACCAGTATATCTCAAAAGTTTGGAATGCCCTGCAACTGAACTAAAAAGCAAATAAATAAAGACAAATTACTATACACAGCAACTTTCACAACAATAGTAAACAACCCTAAAACATCTGGTCAGCCATTAAAGAAATATTATGTCACAGCCAAAAATTCAACCCTAATCACTCTTCCAATAAATCACCAGTTGAAACTGCAAATAGAACTCAACTTTTATTTCATAAACAGTATAGCATGCCTAACCATGGATTCCCCAACATCTACGCCCAATCCTTCCCAAAAGCCATATAGCACCATGTCTGATTTCATCTTAAATCCTGTACCCACATCCTATATAAAGCTGCTCTTAAACTCAACAACATTCTACTTCAGCTGTTGCCTTACCAAGTAAGTTCCTGAAAATACCAGCCAATAGCATCACCTATCCTGTTTCAGTCCTTATAAATAGGTCAATCCAGGAATCTCATATTCCCTCTGTCTGGAAAAAGTCTCATATTATCCCTCTACACAAAAGAGGAAATTCAACAGACATTGCTAACTTAAGTCCTTTAGCAATCGTATTCCCCTCTCCAAAATATTTGAAAAATGTATTCAAATAAATTGCTAAAGTATCTCCAAAAGGAAGAACTCCTATACCCCATACAACATACTTCCATCCCCCCATAGTACTAACATTGCACTTCTAACTTTTATAGAAACTATAAACAAAGATAGGGATAACAACAACCTAGTCTCCTCCTTATTTCTAGGCTTGTATAAAGCCTTCAGCACAGTTTGTCACAGCATACTTCTACATCAGATGCCCTTATTAGGTCTAGGTCAGCCCACCCTTCTATTGTTCAAAAGCTACCTATCCAATAGGTAACAATCAGTAAAATGGCATTCCACTCTCTCCATACCTCCCAGTCACCACCACTGTATTACAAGGCTTTATCCTTGGTCCCTTCTTCTTTAACCTTCTAGCACTCTTCATGCATCTACGCAACAGTCATCCCTAATACAATACAAAGATACTCTACACTCATATGCACATCTGATAACCTGGCACATCTCCAAAACGTTACTCAAGAAGCTTTAACAGCCACTGAAACATGGCTTTGTAACTCACAACTCGTACGTGACATAAAAAAACTTCTACTTTTTTTCCTTGAATCCCTCTCTCATGAAAAAAAAAAACTTTTAAAATCCTCCATCTTAATAATACAATCACTGAAGTGACTTCTTATTGCAAATTATTAGGAATGGTAGAGGAAGATGATCTTAAATTTGACCTTCATATACAAAACTGCATAAAAAACTCATCAAAATTCATGGATGCTTTACAGAACCAAAACCTTTCTCACCAGCACAACTAAAACTACAGTTACCAATACTCACATCATCCCCTCACTGCGTCACAGTGCTCCCATCCTTAGTAATCTCCAGACATCACAAAAATCAAAACTTAAATAATGCTATAACAAAGTGGCTAAATTTGCAGTAAATACCCCTTTCAGAACCAACCACTGCATAGTACTAAAAATCTAAATTGGATAAAACTACCCAGCAACTAACATACACAGCTTCTTGCCACCTTTAAAATTATCTAGCATCCATCTGTTTGTCCAGCACTAAAAACTATTCTACGCAACTATGTTGCCAATCAGTAATTACTATCCAGTGACCAAAAACTCCTCTGTCCGTGTTCACAAACCTATCACATCTGCTGGGAATGATTTGCATTTATTCAAGGTTACTAAGGCTTGGAACTCCTTACCTGTATCCATCAGGTCAGTACTCTCCCTCCAGTCCTTTAAAACCATTCCAAAAGACTTCCTAGCCAAAACCTGACTCTGTTCTTGCTCAACCCCAGGATAAACTATACCCCTAAATATGAACAAGTACCTATTTATACCTTATACCTTCTTACTCTCCCTTCTCCACTCACTTCTTAAAATCATTATCTCTGCTCTGATTCCCTCTCAAAATATGCCATAACACTGTTTTTTCTCTCTCATTTCATATTGCAATTCCTGTTTGTATTATATTAAGTTACTTTTAATTTCTCGGTAAACTGGCTAAAATTTCTCTAAATAATAAGTCATTATCATATAAGTTATATCTGCTATTAACCAGTGTTTTCACATGTATAATTTGGTATAATTATTTAAACTGTAGATATTTTTGTATTATTTTGAAGATTGTAAATGTATTGTTAAAATGTTTTTGTAATACTTTAGAGCTTTTTATGCCTGGCTTCCAGTGAAAATGGCTACCTATCCAGTTGGACTTTCCTGGTAAACAAAAGTCAATAAAAATATAAATCAATAAATAAAAATGTAATACGTAAGCATGATTCATGGAGATTAGTTTCTATATTTCTTTAATAGTGGTTCAACAAGAAAACAGGTAGCTGTCTGGGAAAGCATAAAGATTTAGGTTGCCAGTGCTATTCTGGGTCAAATAAAAGCATACAGTATGGAACAAATATAATATTGTGTTAATTTTATTTAAACATACTTTGGACCATATTATGTACCTTCCAACTGACCACTTGTTGCTCTGCTCCAGGCACGTCTTATGTAAGTGTCCCTGTAATCATCCTCTAGGTTTGGGACTACTTCTGCCATAGTTGGTTTGGGAAGGGGATGTTGAAATATGGAGAGAACCATCTTGCAGTGTTTCATATATATATATATATATATATATATATATATATATATATATATATATATATATATATATATATACTGTCATGTATGCAAGAGGTTCTTTTGAAATGTCCTAAATGGGCAGAGCTGGTGATGTCACATGAACCTCTGCACATAGTGTCTGTTACCTCCAGTCCTACCTTCTAATGTTGAATTTTAATGTTGCTCTGCCTTGCAGTTATGGTACACCCTATCGCAGAGGGAGTGCCAGATATTAGGCAGAAATTTCTCCCCAAACTGGCAAGCCAGCAAAACACTACTCCTTTCTATCCCATCTCAGGACAGCTCTTTCAGCTCCTGAGTTGCTAATTGGTCTTGGCTCATCCAGGTCAGAGTCAGGGCTCCATCCATTTATGAAAGAGAATTAAGGAAATATAGTACATTAAATACAATAATCTGGTAAAGGTGTTACTAACTGCATTTTGTGGAATGGATGTTTTTAGTTTTATGAGGTTCTTTCTTTGTATTTTCTAAGTTACAGTTACATCATTCATATTTCTGAGAACCATGAATGCATTAGTTTCTTTCCTTATTTATTGTTTATTTTATTTATTGACATTTGATTACTGGGAAAGTCTGACTGCCCATTTTCAGCACCGACCCAGAGAGAAAAGTTCCAAAGTACTGCAAAAACATTCTAGGTATGTATGTATGTTTTTATTTTATTTTTTTCAGCAGGCTGATTAATTTCAAACTGTAACATTTTTAGCCAACAGCCTGCCTACCGGGTTGCAGGTTTGAATCTTAGCAGCTTCTATAATGTTTTGGAAGGCACTGGCATTTCTGGAGGTTCTGTTGTTTTATACCATCTCTTTCTATAATTAGTGTAAATGGTGTTTGTCTGATGCCATAATTGTATAAGATTATGTGACCATATTGGGGTATTTAGCATTGAAATCCCCCCAAATGTCATTTAAAGATGCCCCTTTGCTGGTCCTGTAATAGAACTTCAAAGGAGCTGAATACATAAACCTGCAGTCTGTCAAATAATAGAGGGGCTGCAGCTTGATTTTTATTTTATTTAAGCTTTGTTTACTGGGAAAGTCTGACTTGGAATAAAGCCAATTTTCAGCAGAGGCCTGGGGAGAAATGCTCCAGACTCATGTCTTTGCAACGTGGGAGGAAACCAGAGCACCTGGAGGAAACCCACATGAACGCTGGAAGGACATGCAGACTCCGCACAGAAGGCACCCCAGCCGAGAATTGAACCAGAGAAGCTCTTGCTGTGAGGCGACAATGCTACTGCTGTACCACTGCGCCATCCGATGTTTTAAGGGATGTGATATATTTAGTATACATGTACTCTCTCTCTTGTCTGTTATCATGCCTAGAAAGTTAGGACTAATGGGCTTTCATAACCATTTTTCTGAGGCTCAGACCATATTTTTAAATTTAGGTTAGACCAAGTAGTGTTTCCTAACATTAGGGGAGGGCATATTAAGAGTAGGTTAGAGATAGCAGAATATAGGTGGATTTTGAAGCTAAATGCAAACAAATATCCAGGTCTTAATGCAGCAGTTAGTATTAAACCTGCTTTAAAGGAAAAACAGATGAAAATATAAAAAATATATATATAAATGTTAAATGGATATAATATTTCTTAGGTAGATGGATTGTACTTCTAATATTGCATATACATACTTTTATATGTGTTTTAACCTCTCATTATGCTTTAATTAGTAATTCATTTTGACTGGCTGGCTGCGTCATGAGTATTATATAAATATGGGGTCTATGTCAAATCTTCGAACACCGGAAATATCGAACGTCATATGGTCGAGACCATATGTTTGACATTTCAAGTGTTCGAAGGTTGACTTATAATGGTGCCGTACGGTGCAGAATGGGAGAATTTCCCTTTTCTGCACTGAAGTGTGGTCTTGGAGTTGGTATATTTAAGTAGGGGGTGCAGGGGGGGCTTGCCCCCAGGCTCGCACTGTTAGTGTATGTTTTTCTTTTTTTTCTTTTTTTTTTTTTATTAGACATTCGAACTTCCAAATGTCGACCATATGGTATTCGAGATTTTGGAAGTTTGAGTATTTGACATAGACCCTAAATATGTGAGTGCTTAATTTTAGTTATTATTGCACTGAGGAAGGTTTGTTTTAACCTGAAAGCTTTGCGTGGATTTACAGTTGTGCTTTTTAATCTGCTGGATATTAAACTTGCTTCCTAACTTCGCTGGTCTGGCTTTTTTGGTTTGATCATGCTTAGAAATGACAGTCCAACTATGATGAACTTTTTCCTTCTTTTCACTGTCCAATATAATCTTTCTTTAAATCCTGTTGGAGAAGAAGGTAGATAAAGGCAAGTAAAAGAACACAAACAGTAGCAGTACTTACAAGACCATGTGACTTGTATTCAATAATTATGTGGTCCCTAGGCTGCAGTATGTGCCTAGAAACACACACGCTGGTTCTAAATGCATGGGGAATATTATGTTGAGCAGTCTATTGACAGTGTGTCCAGGTTAACGGAGCAGACTATACAGAAGTATTGGATATATGTGATTTGCAGAGTAATGAAGGAAAAATAGGTGGAGGCAGACAAACAAGAAAAATATAAAAAGTATATTGAATATGAGCAGGACTTGTTGACATTTTGTGACATATATAACACAGAATGTTATTATATGAGAGTCCGAGTCCTCAGGACTTTGGATGCATTTTGTTACAGTAGAGAATTTACTGTGGATTAGATATGGAAGTTCCCAGTGCAGAAGCTTTATCTTTGCTTGCTTGAACTGGATGCTAATATTGTACCATTTTGCTACAGTTCTGTATTCCTTTTAGAAAATGTCATATAACTAAAAAAATGTGAGCTGTAGTGGTATAAAGGTGAGTAACGTTCTTGGGTATTTTGCCTAAGTGAAGCACACTCTTGCTGGAGGTAATGAGCCCTTTCATTTATTTATTTATTTTTTTGGGAAGCCAAGAAAGCATAAAGGTTTTTATCAGCTTCCCTAGCAAAACTGAGAACTGCAAGTTTTCTAATTTCTGTATTTTTGGAGCAGTTGTTTTACTGTTGTCCTTGAAGATGTTGTCTTGAGAAATTTTATTTCCTTCGTCAGTGAGGAGTAAAAATGAGTTGTAGATTTTTCACTGGAAGCCTTTTCAGGGATCAGACAAAAATATTTCTTTTGTTTTGCTCACAGCAATAAAGATGTCTCATTACAAAATTTAACATTCTCAAACTATAAAACTGTGTTGCTATTTCATGCTTTCTGGTTACTTGTTTGAATAAACACACATGTCTGCCTGCTAATAAAATCAGCAAATTCCGGAGCTTGTAACCGCACAGGAATGACTGCAGGTTTTAGTAATGTGACAGATTTAAAAAAAAAAAAAAATACTTAACTGATGTACACTGAACAGGTCACTACTAAGGCATGAAGCAGGTTTTACATGGAGGTGTATCTTGAAACCATCTGCCCTTACATTTATAAAGTTACAGGATCATACGATAGCTACTGGGGTAGTGAGGGGATATATTTTACATTCTAACAAATAGTTGCTATTGTCTTGCAATACTAATTCTATAGCTTGCTATTTCTTTTCTTAGAGTCAAAAATCAGGAGTCGGTATGCACAGAATATATCACCAGCTGGAACATGAAACTATAACTTATAGTTTTGAGTTGTTCTTATTTCTCAAGAATCAGCCCATGAAATGCAAGTACCTTTTCATAACAGCCAGGCACTAGTCCATATCAAAATAATTTCTGTGGTGTCTAAAGCACTGACTGCCTGTGAGTCTCTAATATGTCACTTTCCATTAGCATATCAAAATAAATGGATGGGGAAAACTGACTCTTTTACAGTCCTTGACTGAGTACTCACCTAAGTTCTGCACATCTGAGTTAGGGGAGGCCTAGAAAAGCATTTATTTAGTAATTGTATGTTTTGTCTAGAATCAGTTCATCAGAATTGTTTTCAGATGTAGTGACCCAAGTCAGGATATGCCAGCAGTATGGATGCCAACAAGTCATTCCTCATAATCCTAGCCTTTAAGAGCAATATGGCTGTTTCCCTGTAACATGCAACTTTCCTCCAAGGTGCTATAACAGGGTTAGCTATATCAAATATGGGAGGTGTCATATACAAAGTGCCTTACACAAAAATGTCAGAGGAATGCTACCCACAACAGTACTGCTTGTTAGTACAGAAGTTGAAGGCAGGCATTTTTATAACATTTCATTGGTGACAAATCCTGAATTAGGTGAATGAGCATCAGTAAAAATTCATATGAATAACAGATTCTTGATAAAACACTCTTCACTTTTATTATACACAGAACATTGAGGAGTTCTCACCTTTACAGACTGACTGGCAGTAGCCTGGACTGACACTATTCCTGCTCCCCTACGTACCACAGGGAACTGAAACAGCCTACCACTGACTTCCTTCATGCTTTCAAAAGTGCAGCTGTGAGCTAGCAGGATGCTGGAGAATGAAGCAGTGCTTATGCATATATATATATATATATATATATATATATATATATATATATATATATATATATATATATACACACACACACACACACACATATATGCACATTGACAGTAGGTGGGGGGGGTCTATATTATGACATCAAAAGCACATGTCAGCAAATGCCTGTTCGCCGACCAATAAACATCAAACTGTTATTTCCGCGAACGCCACTACAGCAACTTTTTTCCTAGGGGAAAAAAAAATCGCTTGACCATCATTGCGGATTTGCCCTTTTCCCCACTGTAGTGTGATCTCTGAGTTGGTATATTTAGTTAGGGGTGGTGTGGGGGACACATACCCTCACATTGGGGGGTATGGGGGCAAAGCCCCCCCCCACTTTGATAGATTTCTAATCTTGTGTCATTTCTGCTTGGGCAAATGATTTTTTTCCCGTAGGAAAAATTTGCTGAAGTGGCCATTCGCAGAACTGACAGTTCAATGTTTATTGGCGGGTGAACAGGCATTCGC
Organism: Protopterus annectens; assembly: GCF_019279795.1. Classification (NCBI taxonomy): domain Eukaryota; kingdom Metazoa; phylum Chordata; order Ceratodontiformes; family Protopteridae; genus Protopterus; species Protopterus annectens. Next base: position 1,143,504,394 of record NC_056733.1, on the reverse strand, counting down.
TGACCTGTGCTTTCGATGTCATAATATAGATCGTGAAAGGACACTCAGGTGACTGACCACAGATGGTTGAAGTCTTATGACAACTGACTTGGGCTGTGCTTTGGATGTAGTGCACTGTCAGATTATGCATATAAGGAAGAGGGGTCCAGCAAACACAAGAGAACATGTATATGCATTTGGTTTAGTACCCAGCTGCTGGAATTTATTTTATGTTGAGGGGGGCTGACAGAAGGGGAGACTGATAAATATCAGGGAAGAGACGTAGAAATGATGTACTATTTATTTCATATCGGTCCATTAATACAGATAGTTGATGGTTTTCTGTAAACCTCAGGGATACGATTATCAAAAAAGAGCACCAGGAGAATTTGGATTGAAATGTAGGCTATGCCAAAAAAGCAATTACTACAAAATGGACATCAAAATGTAAACCAATGGTAATTAAAGTACTGAATATTATAAAAGAGAGAAGTAAAGGAGGCAGGCTCTTTAGAAAAGAAAAGAAACAAAATACATAGTATTAAGCGGAATTTGTGGGAACAATACATGCAGAATGCTGTTCAGCAGGAGAGGAGTTAGGTTTAAGGGAAGGCAGGAAGTAAGCAATTTATGTAATGTTGGAGTAAATTGGAAAGAAAAAAATGTATATGCAATATATAATGCATGCAAATATCAAGTGTCAGGCAGAATTTCCTCTCTCTTGCTAGCCTTATTCTTGCATTTCTATTAATTCACAACATAGAACAAGTTAAGGGGGTTATCTTTCCTAGTTAATTTCCAGCTGATTAACTCAACATCATGTGTTGCACACCTACCTTCTACTTTGAGAGTGGATCCCCTTACTGAAAGTTTAATTTGGCAATCTCCACAGCCATCTGCACTATAGAATGTTTCATATATGTGAATCTATCACATTTGATTGCAAAGTAGTTAATCAACTTGATTTTCACGATGGCTGGTTCATCTAATTTTAGTTTTTGCAAGTAAGTAAATAAATACATAAGTAAATAAAAGATGTCAGAAGCTCCTAGCATCAAACCTTGTCTCTTAACAATAGCAGTGTTTGGGGAGGAGGCCCCCTGATACTTCACCACAACATCATAGTGTACTCTATAATCACGTTAAAGTTCATAGGCTGGATTTATGAATGTCTACACAGTCTGTATTCTAGAACATCCTTGCCACATTTTAGTGCTGTCTACTCAGTAAGAAGCATTATACTAAGTGTACCTGTAGTCTACACTTTGGGGTAACCTTTATGAATCTGACTCGATAGTTAAGGCTGCAAGAAAATCAGTAGGAAAACTAAAATTAGGAGGAAGAAGGTGATAGTTATGCTTGTGTTGTCTATTCACTTAGAAATTTGTACACTTAATGAAGGCATTCATGAATCCGGCCACGTTACTTCATTGTAGAGTTACGTAAAGAGGGTGGGGGGTTGACTACTTTTCTTCAGGAATAAGATTTCAGTAAGTACTACCTCAGCCCTACTGATGGTGAAGCCCCTGTTGATCAGACTTTATTCTTTATGAACCATTAAAGCTGGCTTCCAGAACTGCTACAGTGTGCCAAGTATGTGATTTCCTCTTCTAATATTCCTACCTCAGCAAAGAGTTAAATTTTCTTTCTTTCCCATACTTGAAGATATGCACACTCTGGCCAGCAAAATGTCATACCCCTGGCAAGAAGGAAATAGTCAGCTAATTTTTTCATTTATCAGTAGGAAGTTTTTGCATTTCATGATGGAAGTGACCCAATCTTCTAAGTGTTATCATCAGATGATTAACCAGGACTGCTGTGGCACTAAACATACGGCCTTGGGATGGAGCATGCTGTGATGTATTGCTGCAGGAGTTAGTGCTTCTTCACAAGATCCATGCATAATCCTCCATCATTACAACACTGTCGAGTGTAAATAATGCAACTGATGGCAGGTGTAAATGAGAACATCTTCCTGTAAAACCCACCCATGAGGAAGCAGAATACTATTTCCGAGTTGGGGAGGGGTCTCTTTTAGACTAGATAATGGTTGACCTCACACCCATTAACTGCCAAAGATTCGAAAAAGCATAAAAAGTGCAACCCTAAGAACTATTCTGGTGTTTGAAGTGCATTCTGGTACATCTGTACAGGCAATACTTAACCAGATCATCTGGAGTGACCCTTTAAGTTCCTCAGTAAAGTTTAGGTAGTAGCACTCAGGACTGAAGAATTTCAGGCCATTTCATCCCCAGGCCAAATTCTAGGGTAATGATGTTTATGGTAGAAAATATTCCCATAGACCATTTTGTACCATTCAGGGCACAAGGACTAACCAGAGTTTAGAAATGTGGGTAGTAGCGACTACAGTTGATATCTGGTGGAAGCTGTTTTTACAGGGCCAGCAGTATTTCCTAACCATGCACATGTTGATGCCAGACGTAGGCATCATGCAGTCCTTTCACAAACAAGAACTGACTCTGGCTTGTATTAATATTTGTGCTGCTACCTCCCTGCCTGGCACAAGGCACATGATTGTCAGATGGTCATGTCCTTGTACACCTGGTTAGCCTGAGCGACCCCATCAGGAGCTAAGGTCAAGAAATGATCTCCCTCATTTTCCCTGAAATAAGTCTCTGAGGGTCTAGAAGTTCTTGTTTCTGAGAGGGAAGAGAGTAGTGAGCCCTGCCATCTTTATAGCACCCTTCCCAATGACTCCATCCTTTGGAGCGATTTTCAGGGTTATGCAACTCCCTTCTCTGCAGCTCTGTTCCAAATGACCCCTCGTTTAGCTGGGTGTACAGGGTTACAACTTTTAGGGACATGCTCAACATTATGACATCTCTGTATACCACTCATTTCAAATGACCTCCCCATTTTTGGAAATGCTGAGGATTATGAAGTCCACTATGGGACTGGCCTTTAGCTCCTCCACCTTCTTCATACGATTGCCTCAACCATTATCAAGCAAGAAGAATAGGGAACCTTGGGTGTTTTCCCAAGGACATTTTATTAATGATTTTTGCATAAAACCTGTATACCTTCTACATGTTTACATCAGCATGGAGCAGCGTCATTACTGAGCATTTTATTGCAGCCATTTGTGTGGTCTCTTCAGTCTAGCAAAGATGTCAATCACCACACCACCTTTCCACATGATCTCGTTAGTCTGGAGAAAATCTCTGTTAATGCAGCACCCATTCCCTTTGATATCTTTAATCTAGCAAGGATCTCAGTTACCACGTCCACCTGATAAGGTGTCTAAGGCTTTGGACAGGATGAACAAGAGGATTTTCTCATTTGTCACTTTGCAACTCATATCTCTTAATTATATCTTACTTATCCAGGTTTCAATTCTCCATAGTTGACCAAGTACTGGAAATGCTGCAAGATCTTGCTAAATTTGGGATTAATATGGCTTAGGAGAAACTCTTATCAAGGCTACTACAGTGGGCAATGGCTGGGGTGGTAGGCTTAATGATGTACATGCTAGATTGCTTTTTCTCTGAGGGACAGATGCTGGCATCCAGGGCAAAATCCTCTATGCTCAGGCCTCACCAAACGTAGTTAGGACTTTCAACAGAGGAAAGAGACATTGGCCACTAATGAGAACATTTTCATGATAACACAGAACTGCCGACTGTTTTTGTATAAGCCACTACGGTTCTCTAAGAAGAAAAAAAAAAACATCCCAAATAATGGAGGGAGGTGAGAAAGACCAACCAGATTTGCCTCCTCTGGTTGTGTCAACTGAATCTCCATGGATGCTGCCTCTGCTTGACTAACAGATACAGTTCTGATTACCATTAATGATTGCCTACTTGAATACTGGACCTCTGAATTGTCCTGGTTTGGAGAACAATAACTATGAGGTATTACACTCTAGATGCCATCATGGATAGTTATGTGTTAGAGCTGTTACTTCCCATATCAGAATGAACTTAAAGACCAGGTAGTTTCTGTGAGTTTTTGGAAAAGACCCAGAATCTACCCCCTGAAAGTGGCAGACTACACCTGCTTCTTTTTCAGAGAAAGGAAAAAAAATGATTGTTTCTGCTCAAGGAAAGGGCCTAGGAAGTTATAGTTTGGACAGCCTCTGTGAGGATATTGTGGAGAGTCCAGTCTCACAGACCTCCATGCATTTCTTGCATCTCCTGGACCTTATCGCACACTTTGGATGGCTGCAGCTGTTGCTGTTTAAAGTGAGGTGGTAGTGACCACAGAGCCATCAGTTCATCATGAAGCTCCTAACATTACCAAATCCTTGTCTTTGGGTTGTAATATGGTGGACAACTACAACCATTCTGAGTGTGAGCACTCCCTTCTTGCATTACAAATCATTAAAAGTCCTGATGATGGACACTTTACCTGCAGTGTGTGGGGTTTACTTTGGGTTCTTCCTTATTCAAGGAAAGCAAGCAGCCAGTATCATTGACTTCACATAAACCATATGTAGGGTCAGTGGATGTTTCTGACTGTACATTCTCAGAAGGTGAGATGGAATCAGAGTTCTTCCTACTCTAGGCAGACAGACATACTGTGGTGTAGAATTAAAACAAGACAAAATAAAACAAAACAAAACAGGATTAGATATATTTTCTACCTTTCATGCAGAGGTGAATCAAATGTGGGAAATGGCTATGAAATAGGCTATCACTGTCACACTTGTTGCTATGAATTAAATAAATGTTGTGGCAAGATTACTGAGATACTGCTTCAACCTTTCTCTGGAGCTGAGGATTCAGGAATCTGTCTGGTTAAGGCCTTCCAGAAGAGGGTCAGCTTGGAGATATTTCCCTATGCCTGTTATGCCTCTTGGTAAAATGTAGCCTTGCCCTGGTTATGCTCTGTTCAACAAGGCGGGAGGGGTGTCAGCAGTGGACATATTTAGTGTTGCAGCAGAGAACAGGGAAGATAACCATAGACATTTCCATCTTGTCTCTCGGTCAGTACCTTATTGCAAAATTTTGAAAAAAAAAGATCCTCCCTTATCTCAGGCACTTATATGATTTGGCTCCCTGTTACTATATAGTCAGGGTACATATTTCTGGCATTGTTGCACATGAAGACCCTGTGGAGATTAGAAGTGCAGCCCAGCACAGAGCTATACTTTATAACAAGCTATGTGCATTCACTTTATTGGACTTCAACTTCATGATTGTCAGACTTCACTGTCCTCTATTCAAATTGCTTGGTTTTGGAGGTTTGAAGTGCATCTTTTGGAAGAAGAATTTCTTGGTGGAAGACATCATTGGTGATGGGATTTCTGAATTGCAAGCCCTTTTACAAAATTTCAATGTTATTTAGGACTAACCCGCATTCATTCAGAAATTAGTTGCACAGCAGTTCTTGAGACAATCTATCCCTGTAGGTTTTTCTTAGTGGAAACAGAATCCAGGAATGAAAATTACTTTCTTAGTAGATTGCTGACTGCATTGTCTTTTGCCATCAACTGGCATTTTACCAATTTAAGGTGTCACAATCAAAGTCCATTCATTAGAAATATCTCCATTCTAGACCTTTTCACAATGGACACAAAGTTACTGGTTCACAGTCTCACCAACCATTATTGCTTGAACCTTGACTGTAGGTGTCAAACTTCATTTGACTCCTAACTGCTTTCGAATATGATCTGCTCTTTCCATATATTTTGGCTTTCACTCAGCTATGACCTCTTAGGGAATTATAAAATCTACTACTTCAGATTCTTGCCTACAGTTACCTGCTATTTAAGGAGGCCTTCACTACTCCCTGAAGAGGCCTTCCCTATTCCTTGAGGAGGCCATCCCCACTCCATGAACAGGCCTTCCCTACTGTGTGAGGAGGACTTCCCTCTTGCTTGAAAAGGCCTTTGTTATCCCTTGAGGAGGCCTTCCTTATGTTAGAATAGCTTTTGTATCCATCAGATATGGAAGCATTTTCTTCTAAGTCATGTGAGTATATAATCTGATACTTTTGTTTTATTTCTTGTAGATTGTGCTCATTTTGAGTGGGGTGTTCAAGCCAGATAACAGGGATTCAATGTACCACCCTCCCCTCAGCCAGGCAAACAGTGTGCACTGGCCAAAGACACATTCTTCCCCAAACACAAGGATGAGGAAAATTCTGAATTGTAATTAGTTAGGGATACCAGAAGAGGAAATCTCAGCAGTTGCCACTGCAGAATGCCAAGGCTGCTGTTCTGATTCAAATATAGCCAACACTGACCCACTACTTAATAGGAAATTCTGTTCCACAAGACCATCTACAACTCCTTCTGCAGTTATGTCATTAGCGTCACAGTCCTGTTACACCACATAATCATACTCCACTTCATAACCATGCTTTTGTCCTATAGCTTGTTCAGACTACTAAGCTGATATCTGTGTCTTGTCCAGTACTGATGTGGCCTCTGGCTCCTCCTCTTCTTATGACCCTCCTCTGTGTATCTCGGTACTGATGTGGCATCTGGGTCCTCTTCTTCTTGTGACCCTCCTCTGTGTATGTAGGTACTGATGTTGTCTCTGGCTCCTCCTCTGCTTGTGACCCTCCTCTTTGTATGTAGGTACTGATGTCACATCTGGCTCTTCTCTTCTTGTTGGGATCCTCCTCTGTGTATGTAGTTAATCTTGTACACATTTTTATGCAGATTTTCCCCTCCCTGCTGCACTACCTATTTGAATTTGGATCTACTTCAGTAGATCAAATGTACACATAACCAAAATTTACTTTAACGAGATGAGAAGATCACAATTTGAAAAGCACAAATATTTAGAATTTCAAAACTGGTAAAAATGAAAAAACAACTATGCATGTCAGACATCACTAGCAGCATGTGAATAGAGATTGTGGTGTTTTGACAGAAATAGCTGTTCCATTTAAGCACTTCATTTAACATAAAAATGTACCTTTTTGAACATTTTAGAATGAAGGTCACTGTACAGTGAGAATCGGTAAGTTTACCCTTTTCTCTACTATAGTGAGATCTCAGAGTTACTAAAAATAATTTGCAGGGGGTGTGGGGGGTACAGCAAAAACATAAGAAAACAACTGTTTGCACAAGAGAATCAAAGATGGATATGTTAGTTTCCATAGTTACTGCTTCTTTATATTGATCATGCTATAGTTGGTAGATATTGTGGATATGAATTCAGAACGCTAAGACCCAACAATGTACTGTTTGCTTCTTCATGAAAATACTGTGTTTACATTCATCCATTGTTTAAGTCAGTATAACTCAGTGGAAAGTTTTATCAGTGTCAGCATAGCTTAGGTTCATAGGTATATACCAGGCTAATGACCACCAGGGCCTTTATAAGCCTAGCTGTGCAACCCAACCCAATCGTGTGCTTGTGTATCATGGGCATTTATAATGAGGGGGGTATGTTAGTTATAGGTTCATAGGTATGTACTAGGCTAATGACCACCAGGGCCTTTATAAGCCTGGCCGTACAACCCAACCCAATCGTGTGCTTGTGTGTCATGGGCATTTATAATGAGGAGGGTATGTTAGTTATAGATTCATAGGTATACACCAGGCTAATGACCACCAAGGCCTTTATAAGCCTAGCCGTGCAACCCATCCCAATCGTGTGCTTGTGTGTCATGGGCATTTATAATGAGGGGGGTATGTTTGTTATAGGTTCATAGGTATATACTAGGCTAATGACCACCAGGGCCTTTATAAGCCTAGCTGTGCAACCCAGCCCAGTTATGTACTTGTGTATCATGGGCATTTATAATGAGGGGGGGTATGTTAGTTATAGGTTCATAGGTATATACCAGGCTAATGACCAGCAGGGCCTTTATAAGCCTAGCCGTGCAACCCAACACAGTTGTGTGCTTGTGTATCATGGGCATTTATAATGGGGGGGTATGTTAGTTATAGGTTCATAGGTATATACCAGGCTAATGACCAGCAGGGCCTTTATAAGCCAACACAACCCAATATTGTCCTATGTATCATGGGTGTTTATTAGGTGGTGGGGTATAGTAATTTGGATGTTTCTCGATGTTATGTGGGGAGGGTATGTTAATTTGGGCATTACTGTTTGCCTCTGTCTACCAGATATATGGGGGTCAGACCCAGGGGAAATTTCTGATTTCCAATCCATTGGTCAAAGCTATGCTTAAATAGGGTTATGGATGGACTTTGCTTGGATGGGGAGCCTGTTTCAGAGCATGGGGATCCCCAGACACATATCTATCTTACAAACATGTGTTATTTATGTCACAAGCAAAATTTAAATCCTTGGATCTAGTGGTTCTGATGCTGTTCATTTTGTAGATGTGCAAAAGGTCCTTCAAAGCTGGATTTGAGGATGCCTTGCATGCCAGGCATAGATCACCTCTCAGTAACCTGTATAGGTAGAGTATAGAAATATGGTTATAATGCAATCCATACAGGACAATGTGTTTATACCCTGGATTCTCTTGGTAAAAAACCTTTCTGGGTATTCCAACTGTTGCATATGACTGGTCAGGTACATGCCAGATAAAGTGGCACTATGACTTCTTTAAACCTGGATGACATGCTCTTACTTATAAGTAGGATGATATAGAATGATTTTCTCACTACCTTGGCCAAATGTTAGTCAAAGGTCAGATTACTGTCTATATATGTTTCCAGATCCCTGACTATGGGCCAACTCTTAGGGATGTCTTATCAATGGAATAATTAGCCTGGGTGGCAGTTTTCCCAAATGGCAGTATAATGCATATCTTGGCATTGAGTTTTAATCCGTGACTTTGGCACCAGTCATTTGTCTGTGTTTGATCCACTTGTAAGATGTCTCTGTCATGGAGGGAATCTATATGATAGCTCCCAATTTACAGTCATCTGCAAGCTTGGTCAGTCAAAGACCCTTAACATTAACCTTTACCTCCAAAAAATAAGTGCCAAATAGGAGTGGTCTCAGCATGGAACCCTGATGTACCCTGCTGATGACTGGTCTATTAGTGGAGATGTTCTCACCAATCTGGACTTCCTGGCTCCATCTTTGAGCCAGCTTGCATTTCAGTGAGTTATGTAGGGGGTTATACTCAGTTTGGTAATTTTTTCAACTATACCAGAGTGGGAATATTGCACTGAACACCTTAGCCAGGTAGGTGGTGTACACTGTTCTCCCTTTATTCATTGCCTTGGTGACCTTCACAAAGAAGTCCACCAGGTTTAATAGGCATGATCTTCCCTTGATAAAGCCAAACTGCTTGCGTCCAGTGTCTGAAGGTTTCCCATGTCTTTGTATATCATGTCCATGATAGTTTGCTCCAAGGCTTTGCATATTAGACTAGTCAGACTAACAGATCACTTATTTCTGGGGCTAGTTGATGGTCCACCCTTGTGAAGTGGGATAACTGTTGCAGTCCTCCATTCTGTGCTAAAAAGTCTGTTTTGAGACTATAGTTTTAAATTAACTCATGTGGTCTTGATAGGTCATGTCTCAAGCTATTTAGAAGGCATCCTGGGATGTTTTTGGAGCCCACTGAGGCTGTGTTTTTGGCCTTAGTGAGTGCCACCAGGACCTGCTCCTATTATTAATTGGGGGATTATGCTAGTAGGTATGTCATGGGGTGATGCGGGGAGGGAGTGAGTTGTGAAGTTTGAGATGACTTTAACCACTAAATTAGCTCTGCCTCTCTTCACACTGAAAAATGTACAAGTTAAACTGGGTAACTCTCCAAATATCTCTTTCCTCTACTGTTTAATTCTCCCCTCTTTCCTCTACTTTCTTTTCCTCAGCGAAACACCTCATAGGGTACCAAATTCTCCTCTCACTCTTACCTCTCCAACTACCAGGGCAATCTTTTTTCTTTGTCTTACTAATTCTCTAATTGTTATTTTTCTTCTCTCACCTTCCTTTTAACTATTCTCATCATCAATAACTTTCTAATCCCACCTCCTTCCAACTATTACATACACTAAACTTTTAATTGACTGTACTACTTATAATCCAATGCATTCATTTTTGCTGTTTATGATCATAACTCTATGTGTAATAATAATACCTGTGAAATTCTACTACCTGTAACATATTAGAAATTCTGTAAAACCAGTTGTAAAGTGTGCCTTCTGTCTCGCTACTGTATGTACCACTATTCCTAAGTTTTAATGCTTGTAATATATACATTGAGGAGCTTTTTTCCTTGGGCCTCTGATGCAAACAAGTTTTGCTTAGTCTGATGACCATCCTGGTTAATGAAAACAAACAAGCAAACAAGTAAGTAGAAGCACCCAGATCTGCTCAGAACTGGTGGTCAAGGACACTACATACACAAACGCTGTAGATATAGCCAGTCTGCTGGCAGACAGGTTCAGTAAAAACTTCACTCCTCTGTTCCTCCCATCAGTAAAACAGGACATCCGCAGTACCTTCCCCCCCTCTCCTTATCAATAGGGAGCAAGTCATCCCTGCCCTCTCAAAGGCAAAAATACAGCCTCTATGAGACCCAATAACATCCCAGACTGCATCTTACATGAACTCAGGCAGGAACTTGCAGCACCATTAGGCACCCTATTCAACCAAAGCCTGAGTACCAGCTTCATCCCAGGTGAGTGGAAGACAGCTACTGTTATCCCTTTGCACAAAGGTGGAGTGTCCACTGATCCAAAATGATAGACCCGTCAGCCTAACTAGCCTGATCTGCAAGGCCATGGAGCAGATTATCATGGACCTCATTAACAAGGACATTGACAAACTCAGACACTTGATCCCACACAGTTTGGTTTTGTCAAGGGAAACTCATGCCTGTTAAATTTGGTTGACTTCTTTGAGACAGTCACCAAGGTCATAGACGAGGGGAAGATGGTGCACACCGCCTACCTTGACCTGGCCAAAACCTTTGATACTATTCCCCACTCAGGTATAATAGATAAACTCTCTCAACTAGGCATCAATCCATATGTTACCAGATGGGTAGCAAACTTGCTCACTGATAGAGCCCACATAGTCAAAATAGGGGAAGCCACCTCAAGTAGTAGACCCGTAACAAGCAGTGTACCCCAGGGATTGGTCTTAGGGCCCCTGCTGTTTGGGATATACTTCTCAGAGGTGCAGGCCAAATCTAGTGGGCTATGGCTGACCAAGTTTGCAGATGACTGGAAGCTGGATACTGTCATCAATTCACCTAGTGATGTTCATAGGTTCAAGGGTTCAAAGGTTGGTACTAGGCTATCGGCCCTAGGGCCTTTATAAGCCTAGCCAAACAATTCCCCAGATATTTCTTCCGACAATATTTACTTCCCTGGCCCCCTGTCTAGCAAGGGTGACTGACTTGATCCCTGGGGTGAATTTACTATCTCCCATCCAATCGTCAAGGTTCCTTTTGAAGAGGGCCAAGGAGGCACTCTGCTTGACATGAATGGGCAGTCTATTCCAGTGTGGGGAGTCTCTGGGTCAGGAACCTATCCCTCCAGCATGTTTTGCTTATTGTGATGTCAAGTTTTAGATCCCTGGATCATGTGGCTCTGAGGGGTTGGGATTTCTTTAAGTGGAGCATGTCCAACAGCTCAGGGTTTGACAAGGCCTTGTATGTTAAGCAGAGATCGCCTCTGAGTAGACGATATGACAGAGTATAGCTGGAGTTTTTTTAGATGGTCAGCATAGGGCATCTGCTTTTTTTTAGTGAGGTATTTCTGTGGTCTTTCCAGCTGTTGCAGATGTCTTGTGAGGTACATACCAAACAGGGCGTTGTTCTCTATAATGGGTCTAATGAGGGATAAGTACAGTGGGACAATGACCTTTTTTCTGGATGAAAAGCCCTTAGTGATGAGGTGTGCCACATAGAAGGATTTCCTGACTGTTGTGGCAATATGGTTATCGAAGGTGAGACCACTGTCCACCTGTGTTCCTAGGTCTCTCATCACACTTTCAGTGTTTAGTGTACTGCCACCTATGTGATAATTCATGGGTACATGGTTCTTCCCAAAGGGGATAACTATAAATTTCTTGGCATTAAGCTTGAGCCCATGGCTCTGGCACCAAGCATCTGTTTCTGTAAGGTCCTTTTGTAGAATATCCACATCATTTGGGGATTCAATAATGGCTCCCAGTTTTCAGTCATCTGCAAACTTTGTTAGCCAGAGTCCCTTAGTGTTGGCCTGTACTTCAGAGAAGTAGATGCCAAACAAGAGCCGTCCCAGGACTGAACCCTGAGGTACTCTACTTGTCACTTGTCTGGAGCTGGATTTGGAGTTGGCTACTTTTACAGTCTGGGTTCTGTCAATAAGCTAGTTGGCAACCCATTGAGTGACATTGGGATTTATGGCAAGCTTAGTAAGTTTACCTATGATTTCAGAGTGGTGGATGGTATCAAAGGCCTTGGCGAGGTCCAGATAGGCTTTGTGGATTGCCTTACCCTCGTCCACAGCTCTGGAGACTTATTCGAAGAAGTCAATCAAATTCAGGAGACAAGATCAGCCCTTCACGAACCCAAACTGGGTGGGGTCCAGTGTTTGAAGGTTGCCAATGTCTATGTTTCTAAGTTCCATGATAATGCATTTCATGCCCTTGCAGATCAGACTCATCAGACTGAAGGGACAGTAGTTCCCGGGATCCAAGGTGGATCCCCCCTTGAAGAGTGGGATAACTGTAGCTGTGCACCACTCAGTGAGCATAAAGCCTGAGGTGAGGCTATGATTAAACATGACACTTAGGTGAGATGCCAGTTCATTTTGTAGTTCATGTAGTACACAGCCCGGGATGTCATCTTGTCCCATGGATGCTGTATTTTTAACTTTGGAGCATGCGGTTTCTACCTGTGTGGCTGTGATTACCAGAAATTGGCAATCTTTTGGTATTGAGATGGGCCCTTTAGGGGTGAGAGGAGGGTGAAGTTGGCACTAAATCGATCTTCCAGGATATTGGCAATATCCTTGCGATCAGTATATTTAATGCCATTCTGTTGTAGCTCAGATCAGATCTGAGCATTGCCATTTAGATTCTTGACATAACTATAGAATGCCTTGTAGTTGTCTTTGGCAATTTTATTTTCATGACTAGCTTTGGTGGATTTTATGAGGGATCTCAACTTCTGACTGAGGCTGGTAAGGATGTTTTTTGCATCCTGGGATTTTCTTTTCTGCAACAGTTTCTTCCTTCTGTTGTATAGTTTGTTTATGGAAGGGGACCACCAGATTGGCTTCCTTTTTTTGGAGGAGAGCATCTTGGTTCTATTTGGGATGGCAAAATTCATGCACAAGTGGATGTGCTCATACAGTGTCTTAGTGTTGGATTCAGCAGTCGACCATTCTGCTCCCATCTGCATGGGTGCCATGAAGTTTGTCACTTCTGACTTAAGAAGCATGAAGTTGGCTTTGGAGAAGTTTTTTACAGAGGTTTCTTTATTGGGGGGGTAGGGGTGGGATGTGGATGTCAAGGGTGATTTGCTTATGGTCAGACCTGACCAATGAGGGGGTGACCACTGGTGTGGAGCATCTATCTCCCATGTTGGTAATGACCAGGTCTAGGATATTGGAGCCCCTGGTGGGACAATGGATTAGTTGATCCACGGGGTTGGAATTTATGAATTCCAACAACCGTTGGGAAAAGGTGTTGGTACCTGAGTAGTTTTCCCAGTTAATGGCAGGGTAGTTGAAATCACTCAGTATTAGGGTGTTTGGTTGTATCTTAATATTGTCCAGTATTTTTAGAAAGGTGTAGTGAGAATCTTGGGGCATGGTGGGGGATCTGTAGCAAGGTACAATTCGGATTGCAGTCTTACCTAGTGTTAGTTGCACCTGGAGAATTTCAGATGCATTGTGTTGGGCAACTAGCCTGGCAGTGAGAATATCCTTGGTGAGTATGTACACTCCTCCACCTTTAGTGTTTCGGTCTCGGTTTGGTGGATGGAAACTGTGATAAGAGTTGTAGCCTGGTATTGCAGGGGTGCTGTCTGGAGTCTTGAACCAGGTCTCAGTTACTGCACAGATATCGATGTTCTCCATTTTAGGAGTGCCTCGAGAGAGTGCATTTTGAGGTTTAGACATCTAGCATTGAGTAGCATTACCTTCAAATTTTGCATGCTTGTATCTGTTACAGTGGTGGTTTTGTCCTTTGAACTTTGCCTAAAAAACGCACTATAGTGGTGGCAAGAGCTTTATCCAGTAACCTGAATCCCAGGGGTGATGGGTGCAGACCATCTCTGGCAAGCATCGTGGTTTGTCAATCATGTCATCCCAGGCAGACAGATACTGGATCACCTTTGAATAATACCAGAAGCTTAGCCAATTGTTGAAGTCAATCATTTTGTCCTTATACTGTGATATCATTCTGGGCAAAGGCAGGATACTACTCAGGGCTAGGGTCATACCTGCCTGGGCCACATGATCCAAGAGCTCTTCCATGACTATTTTCATGTAAACCAGGGAGGTACGTCTCAAGTCATTCACTCCAACATGGACAATGACAGAGTCATATTTGTACTTGTTGTGGAATTACTTGAGTGCATGCGTTTTGTGACAGATCCTGGCACCTGACAGGCAGCTGACTGTAATTTTCTCCTTGCTCAGCCTGGTGAGTGAGACATCAGTGTGCCTGATTATAGAATCACCTATGACCAAAGTGCTGGGTATGTTGTCTTGCCTTAGGGGCTGTTGTTGGGTGGCACACTGGTGTTGTGAGTTATGTGTCACTTTGGTTGTGACTGATGTTTGTTTGCATTTCAGCTTCGGAGGTCCTTGTTGCTTGAGCAGGTTAATGTTAAGGGCCTCTGCATATGTGGGTTTAGTGTTGCTATGTGTGGGTGCTGATGGTGTTGGTTTTGAAAGGCTATGTGTTGCTTGCGGTGTAATGCAGGTGTTAACCTTCTCCTCTTGACTGTCTAGCATAATCTTGGCTGGAGAGAGCTTTGCTTCCAGTTTGGCTATGTAAGTGCATCTCTCACAAGTTGTAGTGTTGGGTGGTATGAGGAGAGGGTTGTCTGTGTACATGAGGCAGTTGCTGCATTGCCCCAGTATGCCCAAATTCACCAGTTGGACAGGAGAAATCACCGGAAGCTGACCCTTGGACATACCTGTTTAAGTGCTTGTTTTGTAAAGTACCAGAGCTGTTTTCCCTTACCTTTGCAAGGTACTTTGCAATTATAGGCTGTTTAGTGCCTACGATTAATGTCTCCTTATTAACAAGGAGAGTTGAGTGCTTGTATCAGTGCTTTCCAGCAGGTTCTAGAGCAAGTGCTAGTCACAGGGGTTCAGAGTTTAGTGCTACTACTGAGGGAAAATTTGAAGAGCAGACTTTCTGGCACCTGGAATAGTTTAACCGTAGCCCTGCAGTGCTGCACAATGCGAAAAATGCAGAAACACACATGCTTTTAAGTCAGAAAGTTGAAAGGGATAGAAATCAGCCCAAAAAGGCGAATAAAATTACAATTTCAGTGCTGGAAACCACTCCCCTAGTGTTAGATAGGCAATACAATGCTCACCACTCCCACTGGTAAGCAGTAAGACTTCCCTCTACCACAGCAAGGTCTGGATAGCTCTGAACACAGAAAATAAAGTCCTGAAACCAGGAAAGGCTGGGATCTGGAGTATACTAGCTAGGCAAGGTGGGAAACGAGCAAACAAAATAGTATTTTTTTTTTGTTTTGTTTTTTTTTGGTTAAAACAGTCTAACAATGCAATAATATGGTGAATAAACACAGAAAAGGCTAACGCACTTGAGTGTGTAGCCCTAAACAGTAAATGCAATTAAAACTCTACAAATTTAGCAATTTAAAACTTTTTGAGTGAAGCAAGGTAAGTGCACAACTGAAAAACGATTTAAGAGGCAGTAATACAGTAGAATAAGTAGCTAGTCTACATATACAGAAAAGCAGCTAAAACACACAAACAATTCAGATGCAGTGCAACCTAGAGCACTTGAGTTGTAGCAATATTAAGGCAAATACAGTTTTAATAAATGCACTAAAATATACTCTATATTTCCAAAATGTTTAAGAAGCACAGTCAGAACACAAGGTTCAGGCACATTTTTTTTTTGTAAGAAAGGGAGAAAGGAAGAATAGAATGAAAAAAAACTAAGTGGGTTGGCCTTCTCAGATGTTCTCTCTGTATTAGGTAAAATGAGCTAATGACAATAGACTGGGAGGAGTGTCCCAGATCAAATTTACAGTAGAGGCGGGCAACTGCAAAGCCACCAAGTAGAACAGCAAGACCAACAGGAAGGGCTTAAATACCAGAAGATACAACCTTAGACAACTTTTTTTTAAAAAAGCTCAAAATAACCAATGAGTGCTTACTCCAAGCCCTAGACCATGCAACCCCCACTAGCCAGCAGCCAATCAATGCAATCCTGCCATGAATGTAAAGAAAGGCTTCTGCTAATTCAAGAAGGCCTGGCCATATGCTCAGAACAATCACTGCAAAAACAAACAAGCCCTAAGACAGCAAATCTGAATTGGGACAATACTAAAGCTAGTAGCCTACACTCTTTTAGACAGTAAACACTACAGAAATGTTTATCACAGCAGTGAGCCACAAAATGAAAGTTTCTAAACAGATAAAGGAGCACAGTGAAATACAGTGAAACTAGCTATAAAGCTTTACAAACAGTAACAAACTTATTTCTCAGGCACTGTAAGGCAGACAATTTTAGTTTAACCATGCAGATTAGTTAATAGCAATAAAATACAATAAAAAGTATGCAGCAGGCAGTAAAAAGTTCTATATATAAATTGCTAGAAGCATTAACCAGTATAAATAAGCCAAAAAAAAACAGGATACTTATTGCTATATATCTCAGATCAGAGTTGTAGTCAATGCCCCTCATCCACTTGGCTCAGTGTGGACATCCTCCAAGAGGGTCTCACCCAAACAAATGACTGGTGCCAGAAACATGGCCTCAAGCTGAATGCCAAAAAATGCATCATTATCCCTTTTGGGGAATGATGTCCCCACAAATTATTACATTGGGAACCCAGGTTGATAGCACACAGACTTTTGACCACGATATTGCCTCCATTGTATGGAAGGCTTTCTACATGGCCCACCTCATTAGGAAGTGTATCTCATCCAGAGACAAGGGGGTCATAACATCCCTGTATTCTTCCCTTATAAGACCCATTATTGAGGACAATGCCCCTTTTGGCATGTAACTCACAAAGCACATGCAGCAGCTGGAGAGACCACAGAGATTCCTCACCAGGAGAATCCAGGGCCTCACACGTCTACCCTACACAGATAGGCTAAAAGAACTGTCCTTCTCCTCAGTCTCATACAGACTCCTAAGAGGTGAACACTGTCTGGCATACAGAGCAATCTCAGACCCCACCTTGATGGGACTGCTGCATATCAGCAAGTCAAGCTCCACTCGAGTAACCCACACGTGAAACCTCAACCTGGTTTGTGGCATCAACTGGACTTGTTGGAGGGGCAGATTTGTTTCCCAAAGACTCCTCCATCTGTGAAATAGACTCCCTCTCCTTGTCAAGCAGAGTACCTCATTATCCCTTTTTCAATGCTACCTGGATAACTGGATGAGGAACAGAAAATACACCTTTGGGATTCCACCTGTGTCCCTGCTAGACAGGAGCATTGGGTGCTGACTTGTCAGAATATGGGCTAAATTCTTGGCTAGGCCAGTAAGGGCCTCAGGGCTAATAGCCTAGTAACTCCATTCATATTTATATGGCAAAACATTGAAATCATAAAGTATTTAAAGGGAAGTCTTCTATGATTAATGAAGGCAGACTAGAACTGCACTATCTCTACTGGTAAGAGTAGATTAACTTAAAATTATCCACATATATTGAATTGACCCTTGTCTTTGTGCCCAGGGTTATGTCTGAAATGGGTTTGGGAGTAGCAACACTTGTTAAGATTCAACATTTGATGCTTGGATACATACAGACAGCAGTAATGACAGAAGATGAGGAAGACAAGACAAGGGCAAGCACATAGGAAGTACAGACTAGTAATAGCTGAAGCTAAGGCCCTTGTCATGTGATGGTAATGATGTATGTATATGGTATACTTATGTGTCATTGACATTTCCCCCAAATAGCAGTGTAGGTCCTGTGAAAGGCAAAGATTTTCTGGTGACTGGCTGTTAGGGCAGCATTCACAATAGGGTTGCACCAGCAGTGGTATTTTCCCAGACTGTCCAGAAAACTGAATGTTGCTTCAGTTATCTGGAAATGAGTTTACAACTTCAGTACTGCGCTTACCACATCAAACAACAACAAAAATAGTATTTGTAAAGCTACTACCTACAGCTTTAATACAAGCATCACTTCAGTTCAATGCACTTATAAGCAAGGGACCTTAGAAAGCAAGCAGCCAACCAACTAAAAAAAAAAAAGAGAGACTGCTTCTTGAGTGACATGATGACATACCAATTATATCACAAAATGGGAAGGCTAAAGAGTTGCAGGAGTTGGGGCAAAGGGGGAGACTTAATGGTCATGAGAACAGGAGCAAAAGGACACCACCAGTTCAAGCACAATTAACAGCTATGCCCCTGTGAATCTCTCAACATGCCCTGCTTTGGCTGCTCACTCTTCCGAATATTTTTATATATCCTTCAGCATAGATCAACATCCGCTATCCACTTCCACTTTCTTTCCTTTACCTGTTAGGATACCCTTTGAAAGGGCAGATAATACAGATACCAGCTCAGTAATTATGTACATGTAAAGTCTTCTTCTCTTTCGGCTGTTCCCGTTAGGGGTCGCCATAGCAGATCATCTGTTTCCATTTCTTTCTGTCCTCTGCATATTGCTGTGTCACCAACCACCTGCATGTCCTCTCTCACCACATCCATAAACCTTATCTAAGGCCTTCCTCTTTTCCTGTTACCTGGCAGCTCCATCCTTAGCATCCTTTTCCCAATATACCCAGCATCCCACCTCAGCACATGTCCAAACCAACGCAATCTCACCTCTCTGACTTTGTCTCCAAACCGTCCAACATGAGCTGACCCTCTAATATACTGATTCCTAATCCTGTCCATCCTTGTCACACCCAGTGCAAATCTTAACATCTTTAACTCTGCCACTTCCAGCTCTGACTCCTGCCTTTTTGTCAATGCCACCATCTCCAACCCATACAACATGTAAAGTATTGTCCAAAATGACATATAACAGAGACACCCTTTCTGTGTCAAATCCTTTCCTACTCTGTAACTAAAACATCTGAAACTGCTTATAAGAAAAGTATGACATAAATAGTAATGCAGTATGCAGCAATATGTGTAGTAACACTGCATTCAGTGATGACATATGCAGTGAAATCTTGCAATGTTCACAATATTTTTAGCAGATATTCTTCTGTCACATGTTCAAAGACAATGAAAGCACAATGAAGATAAGCAAACCATGACGCTGGTATAAAAAGCCATGGAAATAACTCAAAGCACCACATGCACTTTATGAAATTCAAGCTCTATCACTTCAAGCATAGATTACTTTTCTGTAAGATATGTACCTTTACATTAAGGAAATAACTGTTAAAAGGGCCAAGTTTACCATCTGCATGGTGTAGAAACCTAAGACTGTTCTTATGTATACAAATCAGCTATAAATAATTGACAAGTTCCAACTAATTTTTTTGTTCTGCAAAATTCTGTATTCTAAATGAGACAGCTCTAGCCTTAACATTAAAAAGGGTTGAAATAACATAAGGCATTTAACTTCTTTATAGAAAAGAAGTAATTTGGATTTCTACTCATGATGCCCTTACAGATCACACAGAAAAGGTAAAAGCCAGTAATTGCCTTAATTTTCAGAAAATGTCTTGTTTTTTTTCCTTTAACATTGTACTTTTTTCAAAACGTCTGAACTTGTAATTTTAAAATGGGATAAAGTAGGTCAAGTCATTGGATTTAACCACATAAATTAACTTCCCAAACTTACTAAAATTCATAACTTCTGCAGTCACAGCTAGTAACCAAGTTCCTCTCTCTGCTGTCATTTACTGTCAGCTAACCTACCCATCAAGTGAAACGGAGGGAATATACAAACTTAAAAAGAAGAAAGAAGGAAAGAAAAAAAGAAACACTTTGTGGTAAACGTGCCCCTTTTTTTTCTAATATGTTATTAAATATAACTTATAGCCAGCCAACGCACTTTTTATTTTCTATCAATACTGTGTTCTTTTTTAGCAAATAAGAGATGCACTACTGTACTGGCAAATCACTGGCTTAGGTCATCAGTTATACAGAAATAAAGGTTTGACGGCACTCAGACTTAATGAGTATAAAACCATAACATAAGAGAAGTAGACTGAAGTGTAACAATTAAGGAAGAAATGAGATGGAGATCAGCTCGTAGTCAAAGTTGAAGAGGTTTGTGCTAGAACCACCTAACCTGGGCTTACTTCTTTCTGAGTTAGACCAAGAAGAACCTAAAGATTTCCCAGTGAATCACATGACACACTCAGCCAACCACATTTCACTTAGGTAATATGGATGGAACCCTTGGTTCTTTTGTGTACAAGTTTCTGTCAAGGCTCAAAAGAAAGTTAGGGAAGTTCCCAAATGCCCTGACCAAATTTCCCCAACAAGTACACTGATCTGACTAAACCTGTCAACAAAGGATAGATAGATAGCTAAATAGCTAGATCGAAAATAGATAGGCAGATAGGTTGCAATTACTGAAATATTTGAAATATTCTTTCCTGAGAGTATCAGGTGATGCCACTAAAGACATAAACATCTTTCACTTGGTCTGGAGAAGTACAGTGGTGGTGCTTAAACAAGAACTTGCCACTTAATAGGGACATCACTTAATCTTAAAAGAAGTGGAGCAAGTCAGCTGACTACTGTAGTTTATTTTAGTGATGAAAAAATAAAATGGGTCCTTAGCAAGATCTCAATAAGCAAATGTTCCATCAGGAATGTATATTTGTTTCAGACATAGGATGCCTGCTTTTCAGAACAGGGCGGTGCAGTGGTGCAGCGGTTAATGCTGTTGCCTCACAGCAAGAGGTTCTCTGGTTCGATTCTCGGCTGGGGTGCCTTCTGTGCGGAGTTTGCATGTTCTCCCTGCATTCGCGTGGGTGTCCTCCTGGTACTCCGGTTTCCTCCCACATTCTAAAGACATGCTTCTGGAGCATTTCTCCCCGGGCCTCCACTGAAAACAGGATCTGTGGAACCTAGTCGGACTTTCCCGGTCAACAAAAAAACTGAAATTAATTTACTGAATTGTTGGTTTCTGAACTTATGCTGAATATAGTAAATGGCAATGTCTTTAATCATAAATATTTTCTTATTGTCTGTTTTCTAAACTATCTTTAGTGCCCATTAGTTTTTACATGGCCTACCCTATTTCCATCCTCCTCCTATAACTCATTTCAGGACAACATTGTCCCTTTATTATGGAAAGGTGACAATTCACAATGGAAAGTCAGTCTGCAAGTATAATAACTATTGCCTTAGTGTCATACTATCCCCTTCATCAAAAATAGTTGACAAATACATACACATACAGCTTCTAAAGCAGTTCATTGACCAAGGCTTTCTCTCAAACTCAGAGCATGGCTATTGATCAGGGCACAGCCTGGTACTTAACCCATATTCTTGGGTAAACTAAACTTTTAACAGCATGAGATTTACCTGTCAGAAGCCTTTCACACTGGGATTCATTATCTTCTCCTCTGTAGATTGTCATGGTGTGTATTTACTATTTAATTATTTGTTTGTTAACTGGGTATGTGGCTGGTACAAACCCTCTTCAGCCACTACCTGGGCCACAAGGTTGAGACAAAACAACTACAAACTTTCACTTATCAGATTAATAGGAAATAGTCTATAGGACAGATTCAATAAACCCTACATGATCTGCTAAAACCACGTGTGCATCACTGCATGACCTGCAAATGGTAAGGCACTGTATTTATTGTATTCAGTAAGTGGCTCTGCACGGTGTGTAGAGCTGTGCAATGACAATTAACACAGTGGGATGCTAATTCCAGCATAAGCAGCTAGACTGTATGCTAATCAACCAACCAAAGATGGAGGCATTATTCAATAAGCAACTGTGTAGACTCTATTAATTGCCAAGTCATGTGTAATTCTAAGGGATTCATGTTGAATGTGTGTGCTGGCAACCTAGGCAGTTACAATGACATATATCATATCTGGCACACCTCCCAACTGTATCAGATGTTCATTAGGAGTGATATCCCACAGGGTCATTTACTGGGGGATGCAGGTTATGCACTGGAACTGTGGCTGATGACACCCATCAGAAACTCACATACACCCACTGAAGAATGCCATAATGAGGCACACCCTGAAACAAGAAATATCATAGAGCATGTGTTTGGGCTGCTGAAGTCATGGTTCCACTGCCTAGATACATCTGGGGGAGTCCTGCAGTACAATCCATGTACATATACTGAAATGGTTTCTGTCTGTGCCCTGTTTCCAGTGTTGTGCTAGTTACTTATAAAAGTAATAAGTTACTATTACTAGTTACTTTTAAGTGAAGGTAATATATTACTATTACTTTTCTAAAAAAGTAATATATTACTATTACTAGTTACTAACTAAAGTAATTAGTTACTTTTACATAGAGTAAGTATAGTTTATCAATTCTCATATTCAGATTTACTCACATAGTACTTGTGTGTGAGGAATACATGCTTACTTCACATGAATACAAGTGTATTAAAGTTGTATACACAGTGTTACAATAATGATGAATAGCAATTTACAGTTTACAAAGTCCCACAGACTAGTCTTTATAGTCAGAGAGTCACAATTTAATACTTAAACCAAAGTACGCACAGGCAGCAACACAAGACCCATAACAAGTTACAACCCATCAGATTTTCAACGTTGTACATTAGGCTAATCTGCTAAAACTAATACTGAGGTGCAAAAAAGCTTACAGAAAATGTCATATAGGTCTAACAAGACTGTTAACACAACAAAGTCAACCAAAATGTCACTTTATATCACTATTCACAATGACTACAGATTTCTGTTGGCTTGAAGAAGGAGCAACTTTTCAAAATATTCGTCAGTGAGTCTATTTCTTCTTGCAGTCAGTACTTGTCCCCCAAGACTGAATAGACATTGAATGGGTGCACTAGATAGGAGAGCTGTTAATAGACATTGAATGGATGCACTAGATAGGATAGCTGTGTTAGTATTCAGAAATATCTTCTTGACTATAGCGTAACTGTTGAGAGAAGCTATTTCTCTGGAAGGATCTGAGAAGATATGCTAACACTGGCTGGCCCTTTGAAGCTGAAAAAGCTGTCTTTGGCAGTTAATGTAGAAGCCTTAGATGACCCATGTGCAGGTTCATCCAGTTTCTGCATGGCATTAAGGAGCAGAGCCTTGCCTCTGAATTTCTGCTTTTTAATGTCCATCCATCCATCACAAATGGAACTGTGGATGCACTATGCTAGCCAGAATGAGCTCTTCACACTCCAGAAAGTGATTGAACTGAGCCTCAATGCCTTTAAGGAGAACATCAACTAGCGGCACAAGGTTCACAGACTGCCTGACTTCGGACAACTTGTTTTTCAGGCACGTAATGGTAGGATCAGGATTCCCATGAAGCATTTCAGCTCTGACTTCAGGATGTCCTGAGCCATTGCCAGGGGCTGCATTGCTTGCATAAAGTCAGCAAAAAAGGTAACTTCTGCAGGCCTGAAGATGGCAATTCCAATCTGTTCACATGTCTCATTCAGCAAGCCTTCACCCCGAGTTGCAATGAGGTGAATTCTCTCCATTGTGTAGAAAGTGGAATTCCATTGTTTCGCATTGAGAATAATCAATGCCAGATCACACTTATTTTGAACCACCTCAGCAGCTTGGGTGCTGCAACTAGCCTTGTTCCAAGCAGCATTGCATTTGGCCATGGTACTTCATATGATCTTTTTATACTGTGCATCATTACAAGAAGATTCAGCATCTTGCATGACAACTAGATTCAATGTGTGCTGCACATCTCAGATGGGGAGGCAGTGAATAGGTCTTCTCACTTTGTCCTGACTGACTCAGCATGGCATGCTATTATAAATTGCTTCACCATCATAATCCTCTTCTTGTGACAGAATGCTTGTAGTCTAAGATCTGTCACATTCCGAGAAGACAGTGAAAGCCTTTACAAAATTGCTGCCATTGTCAGTAATTGTTGCACACACTTTTTGATCTAGCTTCTACTTGATGGGAATGCTCTCAAGAGTTGATGTTATGAGATCATGTGTATGTCTCCCCTGTAATCTGCAGCATGACAAAGAAGCTGACTTTCTTTGAAGTGTGTTACAGTCAACCCGGTGGGTGGTGACACCAAAGAAACTACGATTCTGATGGGTCCTAATGTCAGCTGTAGTGTGCTGCATACTATCAACATTCGTGCTGGAAGAAGCTGCAAGCATGTTGCTCTCATTCGTAAACATATTCGTGTACATTTCTATAAGATCATACATCTGACAAATCTCTGTGGTTTTGCTTAAAGTTAAATCACTATCTCATAGTAAAATTTTTCTCACTGCATCATTATTAACACCACACAGAAGCTTGTCTTTTATCAACTTACCTCTCAGATCACCATATCTGCATGTTTTTGCCTTGTTTCTCAAGTCAGTTATATATGCTGTAAAAGTTTCACCAGGCTTTTGATCTCTTGTGTAAAATAGTGCCTTTCCACTGTAATATTTGTTTGAAGGTTACACATTTCTCAAAATTTATGTTTTAAGCACTCAGAGTCTTCCTGCGTTTCAGCCTGTATGACAATATGGCAGTCTTCCCACTTCTTTGTATAAACAGCAGGTGCATACACAAATGAATGTTCTCTCTCATTGGCTTTTGAACCAGCTAAATTGAGCAGAATAAATGCTTTTGCATGTGCGTCTTTATCAGAAAAGCACCCTGTATGTAAAAATCAAATTCTTGCTCAAACACTCTCCAGTTTTCAGCAATATTATTATCAAACACAAGCGGATCAGGTCTGTGAAATCCCTCTACCATACCAAATAAGTGGAAAACACACACCAGGTACTTGTAATTATATTCAGCTGCACAGTAGACTCTTTGAAATAACTGTACTCTTTGAAAAAACTGTACTGTGATGCTGCACTCACTGCCAACATTTTGCACACTTAGATACTTTGAATAGCTTTAGTTAATGCAAAAAAGTAGTACACTGCAAAAAAATACAGTTTTCTCTTTTTGAACATTTTATTTGATTTGGATATTGTTTCAAATGTTTTCATAATTATTTTTTCAATATTTCACAGTTTTGAACATTGTGTTTATTCAGTAGTAGGTTTGGAATGCATCGCTTTATATTCAATGAGGGAAAATAATTTAAATGAGTTTAAGAACCTGGAAATATTTTCTGACCTGTTTATGAGTTGTTTGCAGTTGTTTCAGCCACTCTTGTGTATTCCTCCGTTTCTGACTGTGCACCTCATGGTTTTAAGAACTTTTGACTTCGGATCCCATTCTGACAACATGTCATTCATCTTATGTATTCACATAAGATGATGCGGCCTGGGTGCTCATTTAAGATATTTATTACACACAAGGGCATCAGGATGGATGACTGGAACATAAAACATAAGCGAACTAGCTAACTGACTGCTATAAACATGCATGCTTTCACTCCAGCTGCTTACACAAAATGGCAGTCTGATTACACGTGCTTGGTACTTTTTTGCATGTGCCCATGAACTACAGTGGCTTTAAAAGTACAACACACACACACTATGATCACACATTTCAGTTTCACAACCCTCAGAAGATTCTTAAAAATACTGATGCAAAAACTATTTTGATTGCATCAACTGTGTAACTTTCTAGGACCAAAATATGTCAAAAGTACAATTAGCAAAACAACATCACAAACACAGATATACTAAGCACTAAGTCAGCTATGCACCCTGAGAATCAGACATAAAGCTTATGTATCCCTATATCCAAAAGATAGAAAACAAGGATGTGGTAGAGTTATCATCACTTGCACAGGGCGTTTTGTGTGTGTGTGTGTGTGTGTGTGTGTGTGTGTGTGAAGCCTAGGCTGACCCATAAGGTAGGTTAGTGCATGTGCCCCCCTAAAGGGCCCATCTCTATACCAGAAGAATGTAAAATTCCTGTAATCACGGCTGCACAGGTAAAAAACACACTCTCCAAAGCCAAGAACACAGCATCCATGGGACCTGACAACATCCCAGGCTGCGTTCTACATGAACTACATAATGAACTGGCACCCCCATCTAAGCACCATGTTCAGTCATAGCCTCACCTCAGGCTTTGTGCCCACTGAATGGTGCACAGCAATGGTTATCCACTCCACAAAGGGGGAGCCACCAAGGACCCTGGGAACTACAGCCCTATTAGCCTAACGAGCCTGATCTGCAAGACCATGGAACGTATCATCATGGAACTTATAAGCAAAGACATTGGTAATCTCCAAACTCTGGACCCCATCCAGTTTGGGTTTGTAAAAGGCAGATCATGTCTCCTAAACCTGATTGACTTCTTTGTCATCAAAGCTGTAGACGAGGGTAAGGTGGCTCACACAGCCTATCTAGATCTCGCCAAGGCTGTTGACACCATCCCCCACTCTGGAATTAAAGATAAACTCACTAAACTAATAAATCCCTATGTCACAAGATGAGTTGCCAACTGGCTTACTGACAGAACCCACACTGTGAAAGAAGCAGACTCCAAATCTGACTTCAGACCAGTGACAAGTGGAGTACCACAGGGTTCAGTCCTGGGTCCTCTCCTGTTTGGTATCTACTTTTCTGAAGTATAGCCTAACACAGAAGGTCTTTGGCTAACAGAGTTCACAGATGACTGCAAACTAGGAGCCATAATTGAAAATCCTAACGATGTGGACATCCTACAAAAGGGCCTCACTGAGACAGATGCCTGTTGTCAAAGCCGTGACCTCAAGCTCAATGCCAAAAAGTACATTGTCATCCCATTTGTTAAAAACTCTGTACCCATGAGCTACCACATAGATGGCAGTCTACTTAACACCGAAAGTGTAATAAGAGACCTTGGGACTCAGGTGGACAATAGTCTCTCCTTTTATAATCACATCGCCACATTAGTCAGGAAATCCTTCTACGTGGCACACCTCATCACAAAAGGTTTCTCATCCAGGAAAGAAGAGGTCATTGTTCCGCTCTACTCTTCACTCATTAGACCCATTATAGGGTACAACACCCCTTTTGGTATGTACCTCACAAGACATCTACAACAACTGGAAAGGCCACAGAAATTCCTCACAAAGAGGATTACTGGCCTCAAACAGATGCCCTATGCAGACCGTCTCAAAAAACTCCAGCTTTACTCCATCACATATCACCTACTCAGAGGTGATCCCTGCCTAACATACAAAGCTATGTCAAACCCAGAGCTGTTGGACATGCTCCACTTAAAGAAATCCCAATCCCTCTGAGCTACATGCTGCTAGGGACCTAAACCTTGTCAATACAATAAACAGAACATGCTGGAAGGATAGATTTCTGTCCCAGAGACTTCCCATACTCTGGAACAAACTGCCTATCTATATCAAACAAAGCTCCTCATTAGTACTCTTCAAGAAAAATCTTGATGTTTGGATGGGAAATAGAAAATTCACCCCGGGGATCACCTCTGTGTCTCTGCTTGACACAGGCACAGGAAAATAATTTTCTTGGGTGGCGAAAGCCAAGGTACCTTTTGGGCTAGGCTTGTATAGGTGTATATCCAGATGTAAACATAGCGCAGGCACTCCTTCAGTGTTTGTTGTTAATGAATTCCACCTGTGAATGATTACTGGTAGGGAGAAGGAAAACACAACAGCAATTTAGACTCCCATACCTCCAGTGGGTGTGTCAGTCAGGTTAGACTTACAAAGTGTTGAAGTAATTGCATAAAGGTTTTAATGTAAGCATGTAGCACACATTTCACAGTTTCTGCTCAGTAACATCCACCATCCACCCTCCCCTTCATTTATTGACAAAAGTATATTTGTTGCCATTTAATATCCTCACAACATTTTAAGGACAATGATACAGAATGCTTTACTGACTCCACATCTCCGATTACTAGTCAGATAAGAGAAGAATGAGCAATAAACACAGAGACAGAGCTGCATTTCTGCAAGTAATAGTCATAAATGGTTGTGTGATTACTCAGCACACTACATCTGAAATTAATACATGTGCAGACAACTGTCATTCATCAGTGTTTACCTGAAGAGGTCTCACCATTTGGTGGGACGAAAAGTGCTTTGTGTTTACCACTGCTTTTACAGCATTTTTTGCTCACATTAAAGTAAGTTTTGTTTTTATATCACCGGAGTGGACTTTACATTCTTCTGCAGGTGTGCTGGATCTGTTTGTTGTTTTATTTTTCCTGGTTGAAGTGATTCATGACTATGTCTGAGAAGCACTTATTGGAAAATCACTGCTGTGGAAGAAAACATTTTGTCTCTTATGTATAGGTTTGAATCCCACACTGTGAAAATCAATTTTAGCAGTGTATAAAACCAGACAAACACATGGCAGGTCATGACATTTATGCCCCCAGTGCATGTCTGCAAAGTTAAATCACAGTTACAGCAGCAGACACCTCTCAAAGTAATATCAAGTGTCAGATTAACCTTCCAGTTTCAAAAATTGCTTTCCTCCTTGCTTGGCACTGTTGCTCTCTGCTTAACATCTCACAAATGTGGTTGGCATTGATGCTAGGATTTGCACACTGCCATTAAATGCAATAACAGGAATTGGTGGAAAAACCAATATTTGTTACTGCTCTTGCTTTGAGATTAGTCATGTCTGGTGTTAGAGGGGGAAGGTGCCCAATTTAGAGGGGAGAGGTAGGGTGTTCAGGAGCCCATAATATTTATTGGACTCCTGGTAAAGTGCCACAGCCAAAGGCTTCTGCAGGGCACTATTCTGACTCCAGCTTGGAATAATGTGACCAAGGCTGTACCTAGTGTGACTGGCATCCCACACACTGAAGAACAGTGTAGGCACCACTTCAATGACCTAAAAAGGAGCACAAGAGGGATACACTCAACCAGTGGCTGGATGGGTTTCAAACTAGCAACATCCCACAGTTGTATAAGTATACTAATAAAGAGAATTTATAATACACTGAAAGCTAAATATCGGCAAGACTGGTATGCATAGTGCTCTTCTGTTAATTTCTTTTCTTTTCACAGCTAATCTGAAATAGTGGTGAAAAGACAACCTCATGCTGATCATCTGGAAAGACTGAGGGAAGAAAGTCGTATGTATGCAGCTTGAGAGAAGTATTATTGTAGCTTTAAAAAGTTAAAGAAAATGTGTTTGTTTTCTATACACTAAACTAAGCATGCATATCCTGACTGTAAAAGCAAGTATGCATGCATACGTTAGCACAAGCCAGCTTTAATAGTCAAGTGGAAGACTGTAGTCAGAGGTTGTCGGTTCAAATACTACAAGTGGCAACTATACAATACTGCAATTCTTAAATAAAATTACATAAATTAAAATGTATACAAGTGGCTTAAATTGCCTGTTAACTGTAATCTGTATAATTGGACCTAGTGTATGTGTAATATATGCACATTGCAAGGATTACTTTGATCAATCCATACTTATAGTTTGTAGTTGTGCCAATACGTATGCAAACTTGGTAATGGTAGGATGGGAAGTTGAGCATATGCTAATGAATCCACAGATAGCCTTTTATAGATGATTTGTGGATGATCTTTTCATTTTATGGAAAGGCACTGAGGAAGAATTGAAGTTGTTTCATCTCTACCTTAACACAACCAGTGCGTTCCTGAAATTTACTTTGAATTGCTCTCATAATAGTATAGACTTCCTAGATGTCACTGTATATAGGGAAGATACCAATTGGTTAACCAAATTACATAGGAAACAGTACTACCTCCCCGCTTTCCTACGTAGGGACAGCATGCACAATCCAAATATTTTATTACATCATAAAAGGACAGGCAATGAGAGTATCTCGCCTTTGCTGTCAAGAACATGTATTGAAGGTGAACTTAATAAGTTGAGAGCAGGGTTCCTGGAAAGAGGTTACAATGAAGGTGAAATCAATACAGCCTACTCACAAGTGAATAGGGAGAGGGGTAGTAGAGCAAGACCTTACTAGTCTGACAGAGTAACAAAAGAAATGGTGAATAGTAAGCATAGAAGGCTACTAGTTATACCTATGGTTTTACCTTATAGTAAGTAAGTTTCAACACATTATATCTCAGAATTGGCATATGCTTTTAGTTGATGAGGGGACTACCAATGTGGAGGGTAAATACCCACAATTTGTATTTAAGAATAAAAAGAACTTAAAACAGCAATTATGTTACCTCAAAGTAGCTATGAAGGGAGTTATTAGAAACAATGACTGGAAAGGCACACAGAAATGTGGGAACTGTGCCCATTGCATATACATAGATGAATCCCAATTTTTCAAATACCCAGAGACAGATCACCTTTGGGAATTAAGAAATTCCACCAGTTGCAACACTAAGAACGTGGTATGTGTTGCCCATTGTAAAATGTGTTTTCATTTTTATGTAGGAAAAACCAACCACCACCTTAGAGAAAGGATTAGAGACCATGTTTATTGCACCAGGAGAGGGCAGGATTACAGTGCTTTAGCCAAACATGCTTTGGCCAATGGTTAAGATCATACTTTCTTCCAAATCCTGCAAGTACAGAACACTAGTATTAGGTTGGGAGATTTGGTGAATCTAACAGAGAATCTTGAAATGAAGTAGATCCTGAGACTAGGGCACACAGGGAACTAGATCTTAACGATAATGTACCCCTGAAGCCAGCCCTTAAATCCAGGAAATTAAAATAGCCCCATGCACATTGGTCTTAATAATGGTATGGGTGATATATGTATATATATCTTTACACATGAATGTGTTTATGTAAACTGTATTGATCTGTTACCAGGATCACATTATGTTATATTGATATACTGTTGCTTTAAAAAGCATTTTAGTTTTGGATATAATTTAGCTTAATTAATTGATACATTAACATGATTGGTTATTTTGAATTTTAAATAGTATTTATGTATGGTTGGGATTTGTGAAAAAATGTCTGAAGCAGTGGTTGTCACTGAGAAAGCGCTCACTTTTACCTTTGTACAATTAAATGAGAAGAATTTACTCTATTTTTGCTGTGTTATTGGTTATTCCAGCTACATTCCATCATGGGCAAGTTTGTTTGGCGTTTGGAGTTTGCTGCATTTTCTTTCTGAGACTGTTTTGAACTGCTTGGGCTGTGTTTTCTATTATTATCTTCACTTGTTAGGAAATATACTTAAATGAGTAAAACTTAAGACAAAATAGTTGTATTACTGTGATAAGGCATTATATGTCACATATGATGGTACTAATTGTATCTATTTTTTCTCTCACCTCAACCCTTAGCTGTCTTTTTTTTTTATTTTCTATTATGTGTCGTCAAAATGTCTCCATGTCATCAATCTGTAAAAAGTTAGCAAATGTTTCATAGCACAGTTAAATGGCCAACCCCAGTGCCTCAGCCTGCTCCCACTCCAGCACAGACACCCAGCACATCTGTGACCCAACCTGGCACCACTGCCTCTGCTGCTATTGCACCCTCAGGTAGCACTACTACAGCAGCTGGTGCTGTGGTACCCTCCAGGAGTACTGGCGGAGGTAGGGCTTTTAGGATTTCATCACCCATTAAGAGATGCCAGGGATGGTGCATAGGGTTGTGCACAGCTCCATTGGTGTATACCTTCACTAGATGGAGATGTTGCTCTCCCTCATGGTCCATAGGAGAAGATGTCAAGCACTCCACCAGCCAGCAGAGTAAGGGGACACTGATGACAGTCCTGCAGTTAAGGACTAGATTTTCATTGTTCACATGTTTGATGGGTATTGGCTTCCTCACCCCAATCATGGTGTCCCCCTAACCTTTTGTGTCCCTCACCATCCCTGGGTCTTGTCTTTTTGGTCCTGTTTGTTTACATTTCTTTTCTCACCTACCCAACTTACCTGAACTAGAAATACCAACTTCCCTTACCCAACATTCCTGTCTTACTGAAGGCACCTGTCCCACAAAAAATATTGTCCCATACATAGCTCTCAATTTCACATTTGTGTTTTCTTGACCCCCTTCATTTGGTCCAATTGGCTACACAACATGATTGTGTTGTTGTCACCCCTCTTTGTGGAGGTGACAGTCCAAATTCAGCTAATATTCCGTACATATTTTCATTTTACACTGTTGAAGAAAGGATAGCTATGGTTCTTTCCTACCTCCTTCCTGCACATTCCTATATTGCTTTCCCTTTGTTCTTCCCCCATTATACCACTTTCCTATCTATCCCATTTTAATACCTATAATCTGGTGAAAAAATAGAATCACACAACACACATAAGCACCAAATACAAACAAAAACAAATGCAATCTGAGGGTCATGCTACTCAATTCTAGAAGTCTAAATCTCAAAATGCACTCACTCAAAGCACTCCTTAAAATGGAGAACATTGACATTTGCGCTGTAACAGAAACCTGGTTCAAGGCAGCAGAAAGCACCCCTGTACTACCAGGCTATAAGTCATTCCACACCTTTCGGCCCCAGAACTTGGACCGATGCTCCAAAGGCTGTGGTGTTTCCATATTCATAAAGGATGCTCACACCTCCACACTGGTAGCCCAACATAACGCATCAAAGATGCTTCAGGTGCAACTAACATTGGGTAAGACAGCGATTCAGGTCGTAGCCAGCTATAGGTCTCCAACCATGTCCCAAGACTTGCACTCCATGTTCCTAAGCACCCTAAAGAATATTAGTGTCCAACTTAACACTTTCATACTGTGCAACTTCAACTACCCCTCCATTAAATGGGAAAACTACTCATGTACCAGTACACTTGCTCAATGTTTCCTGGAATTCATTAATTCCAGTGCTCTGGACCAGCTCATTCTTACCCCCACTAGAGGTAGCAACATCCTTGACCTGGTCATTACTAACATGAGCGACTGTTGCTCTACACCCATAGTCAACTCCTCCCTATTTAGATCCAACAACAGACTAATCACCTTGGAAATCCAGATCCCTCCTACCACCCCACAAAGGTAACCACTATGAAAAACTTCTCCAAAGCTAACTTTGGGCTCCTAAAAACAGAGGTGGCTAACTTCATGGCACTCATACAAATGGAGAATAGTTGCATGACTGCTAAATCATACACCAATGCACTGTACGAACACGTACACAAATGCATGGATCTCGCCATACCCAATAGAACCAAGACGCTCTCCTACAAAAAAAGGTAGTCAATCTGGTGGTCCCCTGCCATAAACAACCTCTACAATAGAAGGAGGAAACTGATGTGGAATAAGGTGAAGTCCCAAGACTGGAAAAACTCCCTTATCAGCCTCAACAAAAAGTTGAGCTCCCTCATCAAATCCTCTAAAGCTAGCTATGAAAACAGAATTGCAGCAGATAGTAAAGACAACCACAAGGCCTTCTACAGTTATATAAAGAATCTCCATGGCATTACCCAGATTTGCTCTGAGCTACTGCACAATGGTATCTCTATACCGAGCCAACAGATATTGCCAATATACTGGCCGACAGATTCATTGCCAACTTTACCCCTCCCCCCAAAGAACCTATCACATTAACAGTATATTGTCAGGCACCCAGTATTACTGCTGCACAGGTTAAAGCAGCACTGTCCAAGGCCAAGAATACAGCTTCTATAGGAGCTGACAATATCCCTGGTTGTGTTCTACATGAACTACAGAGTGAACTGGCACCTCACTTGTGAGCCCTTCAGTCTCAGCCTCACCTCAGGCTTTGTCCTTACCGAATGGTGTACTGCTACAGTCATCCCTCTCCACAAAGGAGGAGTGACTACAGACCCTGGGAACTATCGCCCCATTAGCCCGATGAGTCTGATATGCAAAGCTATGGAACACATCATCATGGACCTAATAAAATGGGATATAGGGAATCTCCAATCTCTGGATCCCACACAGTTTGGATTTCTAAAGAGTAGATCATGCCTGCTTAACTTGGTCGACTTCTTCAACTCAGTCACCAGAGCTGTGGATGAAGGAAAGGTGGTTAATACAGCCTACCTTGATCTGGCCAAGGCCTTTGATACCATTACCCACTCAGGAATCATATCAAAACTCAGTAAGCTAGCCATCAACCCCTATATCACTAGGTGGGTTGCAAACTGGCTCAGAAATAGAGCCCACAGTGTGAAAGTAGCTGACTCCAAGTCAGACTGCCAACCAGTTATGAGTGGAGTCCCACAGGGTTCGGTCCTGGGTCCTCTCCTGTTTGGTATCTACTTCTCTGAAGTCCAGGCCAACATGAAGGGACTATGGCTGACAAAATACGCAGATGATTGCAAGTTGGGAGCTATTATCAACTCCCCAAGTGATGTTGACATCCTACAAAAAAACCTCACTTAGACCAATGACTGCTGTCAGAACCATGGCTTTAAGCTCAGTGCCAAAAAATGTGTCATTATCCCCTTTGGGAAAAACTTGGTTCACATGAATTACCACATTGATGGTAGTCCACTGAACACAGAAGGCATTATAAGAGATCTGGGACACAGGTTGACAGCAACCTCTCTTTTGACCACCACATTGCCACTATGGTTAGAAAGTGCTTCTATGTGGCACATCTCATTACTAAAGGTTTTGCATCCAGGAAGAAAGAGGTCATTGTCTCCCTCTACTCTTCCCTTATTAGGCCAATCATCGAGTACAATGCCCCATTTGGCATGTACCTCACAAGACACCTGCAACAACTGGAGAGGCCGCAAAGGTACCTCAAAAAGAGGATCCTAGGCCTTAAACACTTGTCCTATATGGACAGACTCAGAAAACTCTAACTATTCTCTGTTATTTGCTTGTTTAGAGGTGATCTCTGCTTGACTTACAAAGCCATGTCTGACTCAGCCCTGTTAGAAATGCTACATCTAAAGAAATCCCAATTCCTCCACACCACACAGTCCAGAGACCTCAACCTCATTACCACAGTCAACAGAACGTGCTGGAGGGACAGGTTCATAACCCAGAGACTGCCCATCCAATGGAACAGAATTCCCATGCATGTCAAACAGCGCACCTCACTGGCCCTCTTCAAGAGAAGTCTTGATGAGTGGATGGGAAATAGAAAATTCACCACAGGGATCTATTCAGTGGCTCTTCTCAACAGAGCCACTGGGAACTAAGGTCAGGTGGCAAGATGCCAGGGTAATCCTATGGGCTAGGCTTGTAAAGGCTCCAGGGCCATTAGCCTAGTACACACCTATGGACCCCTTCACTTTTTGGCCTCTATGTTTGCGTGGAGTCTGGCATTGCACACCAATGCCAAGCAACAGGAAATAGCTCTCATTTGGTGTGGTCACCTCTGTGCAATGCTACTTAAACACATTGTACTACATCAACACACAGTAACACATGGTGAATGCAGTAGAAAGATTTATTTCCTTGCATTACCACTACTTATTTAGAAGTATTATATACACCTGGATCCTGTATCATCTCGGCTCAAAAAAATGTGTCAATGCATTCACACATGCTGCCACAGAGTCAGCTAAGCAGTAAGTCTGTTTCATACCCTCAGTACTGAGAACTCTTAGAATTTTAGCATTGAGGCTCGCGTTCGCACACTGCCTAACTATGCACAAACAGGGAAAGCAGTAGAAATGTACATCTTGCATGCGCAAACACTTTGCCAACTGTCTCGCAAACCTGCTGCTTGGAGGTACACTATCCAAAGTGGACAGTAGCATGTATTACTTTTGTTTACTTTCCATTTAGTGTTCATGCTATGAAACAGAAAAAATGGAAGTCCTATCCAAGGAAAATGTTACATGTTTACAATGTAGCCATCTGTTACACCCCCCCCCCCATGCACCGCAACCTTGGTCTTTCAGTACTAGTTCACAAATATATCAACTACACTGCATAACTTAATAACAAATGTGTTATATACCATGCACATCTTTAGAATGACAATACACATTCAGATTTTCCAAAACATCTAGTAATGTGGACATCTTTTTACATATAGTTTGTAAAACTGTCTATTAAAGTACACCTGTACATTAGAATGCAACCACCAAATACTACAAAGTGAGCACTCATCAGTCTGGTAACATGCAGAACTTTAAATATATTGACAGTTAAACATGGCTAGCTATCCACTTCATGCAGGCCTGTCAACATCTCTCCAACATACAGTGTAGATGTCATCCACTATAAGTTGTCTTGCAGCCTTGTAAAAGTCAGACTTGTGCTGTGGCACTTGTGTAAAGTACTGAGTTCTGTAGCCTGTGTACTTAGGTAGGCATTCTGTTCTCACTGCAGTCAACTGGGAGAGGTGTGTGTGTGTGTGTGTGTGTGTGTGTGTGTGTGTGTGTGTGTGTCTGTCTAGTCAGAGGAGAATAAGTGTGTATCCTACAGTTACCACTCCTGTCCCATGCATTGGCAATATTGTGATACTTGCACATGCCTATACATCTGTTTAATGCAGGCTTCCCAACATCTTCTATCCAACATCCATTGCTGATGTTATTCACTATAGGTTTTCCTGCAGCTTTGTGCCATGGCACTTGGGTAAAGTACTGAGTTCTGCAGTCCATGTACTTAGGTAGGCATTCTGTTGTCACTGCAGTCAACTGGGAGGTGTGTGTGTGTGTGTGTGTGTGTGTGTGTGTGTGTGTGTGTGTGTGTGTGTGTGTGTGTGTGTGTGTGCGCGTGTGTGTGTCCTGCAGTTACCACTCCAATCCCTTGGATTGACAATATTTTGACACTTGCACATGCCTATACATCTGTTTCATGCAGGCCTTCCAACATCCAGTGCTGATGTCATTCATATAAGTTGTCCTGCAGCCTTGTAAAAGTCAGGCTTGTGCTATGGCACTTGTGTAAAGTACTGAGTTATGTAGTCTGTGTACTTATGTAGGGGTTCTGTTGTCACACTGCAGTCAACTGGGAGGTGTGTATGTGTGTGTGTTTCTGTGTGTCTATCTAGTCAGAACAGCATAAGTGTGTATCATGCAGTTACAACTCCAATCCCATGGATTGACAAAATTTTGACACGTGCACATGCCTACACATCCATTTCATGCAGGCATCCCAACATCTTCTCTTCAAACTCCAGTGCTGATGTCATTCAGTATAAGTTATCTTGCAGCGTTGTAAAAGTCATACTTGTACTGTGGCACCTGCATAAGGTACTGAGTTTTGTAGTCTGTGTACTTAGATAGGTAGGGGTTATTTTCTTACTGCAGTGAACTGGTGTGTGAGTGTGTGTGTGTGCATGTGTGTTTTTGTGCACTTCATTGACATGAGAGAGAGCATTAACACCAGCATATGGGACACTGGTATTACCATTTTCTCCCCACCAGACACTGCTGATGTCATCACCTATAAAGTGTTGTGTGATATTTCCAAGTCAGACTTGAGCTGTGATAATTGCCTTAATTACAGAGTTCTATAGTCAGTGTACCTAGGTAGGTAGGGGTTCTGTTCTCACTACAGTCAACTGGGGTGTGTGTGTGTGTTTGTGCAATTGCATGACATTAGAGAGAGCTTTTTACACCAGCATGTGGGACACTACTATTACTATCTTCATCTTACCAGACTCTGTTGATGTCATCAGCAATAGCTGATTTGTGGATGTGCAGTATTCCCATTAGGGCAGGGTCAAAAACTGGCCTGTAGGTCAGGCACAAGTCAACTCTTCCTATACAATACAGATTGGCTATCCTAATACATCATGGCATGATTTGTAGGCCCTGTATTTTCTTGGTGAGAAACCCCTGTGGTCTCTCCAGCTGCTGCAGGTCTCTGGTGACGTACATGCAAAAGGGAGCATTATATTCTATTAGTGTTCTGATGATGTTCGAGTACAGTACTGTTATATCATCCTCAGATCTGGAAAAGATGGCCTGACTTATTAGGTGCATGGTGTAGCCTTTTCATACCACTGTGGACAATTGATAGTCAAAGTGCAGATTGCTATATATGTGTGTTCCCAGGTCTTGCACCAATGGGTTTTAGAATAGGGGGAGTGTTGTCAATGCTGTCATTAGAGGGGAATTCCACTTTGCAGAAGGCCAAAATAATGAAACATTTTGCATTTAGTTGTAGACCGTGTGGCTTTGGCACCTATCATTTGTCTGTGTTAGCCCCTCCCGTAGATTGTTAACATCTTTGGTGGAATCAGTGATTGCACCCAATATGCAAGAATCAGCAAACTTGGTAAGCTAAAGGCCATATACTTTAGCCTGGACTGTTGAGAAATAGATTCCAAACAGTAAATGGCCCAACACAGATTGGTAGTGGTTGATTCACCAACTTTCATAGCGTGTGTTCTGTCGGTGAGCCAATTGGTTCACCATCTAGTGACGTAAGGGTTAATCCCCAGCTGGGACAGTTTCTCAATAATACCCGAGTATGGGATTGTGTCTAAATCCTAGGTTAAATCTATACCTACCTGACATGGTTGTATACACACTTCAACACACCCTCCAGACGGACTATGTTCCTGTTGAGGGTAGTACATTAACATGCTTCGATCTGAGTTGGGGGAGCAGCACCTGATGGATGCATATATAGACACATCCTGACTCTGCTCATCTGTGATGTAGACCAACATGTAATCACAGACCATTTCTGAATGGACACTAGTAATATCCCAGCTGTGTGCATCAGATGCGTGAGTTGTTAATGCTACATCCATGTGTGTTTCGTCTGTTAGATTTTCTCCAAGAGGTCATCGAGGGCATGCATGATGACAACAGTCTTATCCTATGTAACTGGACCAGGCCAAGGCATTTGACACAAATCCACACTGAGGTATTCACTCAACACTATGACATGTGGCCATAAGTACCTATATCACCAAGTAGGTAGAGCACTGGATCACATACATGGTATCTAGATATGTTGAAATGTGTAAAGTGACCTATATCTTGGTTCCAGTGATCAGGTCCATACATCGTAGCTGTCTGCTATGCCCTTTCCTGTCCGTTATTTAAGTCACAGGCATCAAGAATGACATACACATCCTGTGATCAAACAGCTGTCTGGAAGACTACAGATTGCGGGCAAACATTAATTCCAACTGTGATATTAGTATAATACAGACAGTATCAACACACACCAAAGATTGCTGCCACAGCCAGACAAGACATGAGATGAAACAAAAACATTGGGAGATTTGTTATGTTATGAAAACAAACTAACAACCCAAGGATGATGTAGACATCACACCCTATAAGGGGACCGATTGGTATTTGACCCATGTAACATCACACCCTATAAAGGGACCAGTTGGTATGTGACCCGTGTCCTGAGTTAGATGGTATGTGGAACGTCCACCAGCATGGGGCCACAGTGGTGACTACTCCCTTGTATGTAACACAATTACTGAGTATGTTCCGGAAATCCACATCAAAGGCCACGATGCCTCCATAGATTGCAGCCTTTATCACACCAATAACTGAGCACAATACACCCTTCTTCATGTACCTCACTACACATCTTCCAGTAATGTGTAACTGAAGTGTACCACCTTTGCCACATTAAGCTATTACACATCTTACTGGCCACACCAAGGTATTTTTGTTTTTGTTGCATAAACATTACTGTCTGATGGTGCTTAACACCCAGCAAGGTGTTACACCAGATGCATGTGTGATACCTGTTCCAGTGAGTAACACAGTACATACATAGCTGTTTGACAACATTGATGGCTTGGGTTACATTTGTGACCGTGTGGATTGTGCCATATATATCAGCCATGCACACCAGTCAACTAGCCTGTATTGATCATAATAATCACACACATGAATAGCAGTATCCAGGATGGTGTGCTTGATTACCCTCATAGATAGCTGACATGTCACAATAGTTGTACAAGTGTTTTCATGGAGAACCACCTTTGATCACTCACAATCACATATGTCAGAGACATGGGATTACTGGTGGTATTATTCTGATATTGTCCATGATTGTGCCTGCTTTGTTACTGTTGTCTATGAGCCTGTAACTGTGTGCCACTTGGAGACCTGTGCTGACACTACAGTCATATTCAGCAAAATCAGTTTTCACAGCTTCACAATATGCACCCAGCCCTGATTGTATATAAAATCCGTGATAGATGTGTCCTCTCCATTGTTTGTCAGGATGCTTATATCACAATGACATTTCTGACAGTCATGTAATATACATTTTCACTGCGCAGTCCATACTGTACCATGTTGATATGTGATTAGTGTTTCTGCTACAACTGTTTTCCTTTGACATGCCCTTATCTGCTGTACATTACAATGTTTCACCTGTTCTCTTTTCCTGTGTTCATTCCTACAATTCATGTGTGTATCCCTATTCAAAACATAAAATTCCCCTGTTTGTTTTACATGGCATTCCATGTATTCTTACAGATCATTTACACAACCTGTACAGAATGCCTTGAATGAGATTTCACAATACTCTGCACTGTTTACATTATCCTGTACTGTGTTTGGCCCATATACATTGCTATACGATAAACCCAAGTAATCACTGAGGAATTCTGCACAATTATGCTAAGCTACTTTGCTCTAAGGTACACACATTTTCTATTCTTGTTGTTTTACATGGCTTCCTGCAGCCACAAAACTGCACTTGCTTACATTTAAATGTGGCATGCGACATGAATACGTAATCACTGCTGCTGCTTACCATGCAAACACATAAACACTATGTCGGCTTCACACAAAGCCTACATGGAGTTTATTGAATCCCACTGAAAATATGAAAAATAGATTCTGTTTTTAGATAAAAGTAAATAATATATAAATTAGAAACAGATGTAGCAAATTGGTCTATGAGAAAGAAAGAGTAATCTGTTATGCTTTTATGCAAAACTCAATTTGAAGTGATATCCGTTGTTTTAGTGAATAGGGTTAACAATATACTGACGGAATTTTCTGGTACAATCTTCCTATGATTTTTAGCTATCTCAACAGTAAATGGACAAGTATTTGGGACAAAGTAATTTGTTACTGTTGAAAACTATGCTGGGTCTTCTGATATTTTCTGTCCTTGTTAATAATAATGCCAGCTTACTGTGATAATTCCAAAGTCATCCTGCTTGCAGATGACATAGCAATACTTTAGTCTGCCTTACTGCTAACTGATGTCCCCAATAAATTACAACCTAGTGTGAATATCCACCAAGACTGTCTAGACAGTTCTGACTTCTACTTAACATATTCAAGATCTCTGTTTTTTTATCTCAAAAGGATCAGACTTTATAAGTCATTTCCTCTGTAAAACTTGGATACCATTTTGTAACAGAACCCAAGATATACGCAGATGACTCTACAGTCATCACCACAGCCAACTCTCCCTCTAAGCTCTTCTCAGCTACTCAGGCATCTTTTAACTTAGTTGAAACATGGCTCTCCAACAACCAGCTCATTCTTAACCCTAAAAAAACAAAGCTGTTACTCTTCCTACCTAAAAAGTTCAACAATATTAAACTCTCCTTCTCCATACTGTCCCTTAATAACACTCCCATTCAGGTAGAATCCAGCACTAATCTCTTAAGCGTAACCATCGACGATCAGCTTAAATCTGACTTGCATATTAATAACTATCAAAAAGACTCATTCAAAACTAGGGCTCCTTTACCGTAACAAAAAATTCCTTACCTCTGAAGCCAAGATTACTCTCCCTCTCTTATCTAACCTTTACCCAGTCTAATGTACAGTTCTCAAATTCTCACAAATCTTAACTCAGCACTCCTGACCAAACTCGAATCTGCCTACAACAAGGTAGCTAGATTTGCTGCCTAACAAACCTACAAATCACATCACTGTTTCTCTCTAAAACACCCAAACTGGCTTGATTTACCTCACCAGCTTCTTCTCTCTCAGCTCCAGATCATCTATTATATGCTATACCAGCCTTCCTACTGCCCAGCACTAGCCCCTCTCTTAGGTTCATAGGTTCATAGGTTCATACCAGGCTATCTGCCCTAGGGCATTTATAAGCCTAGCCAGAATGTGTTTGGCTTTCGCCACCTATTTTAAATTTTATTTTGCTATGCCCTTTTTTGAGGTTAGTATACTGTGCCTCTGTCTAACAGTGACACAGAAGTGATACCCGGGATAAACCTACGATCTCCCATCCACTCATCAAGGTTCCTCTTGAAGAGAGTCAATGAGGGACTCTGCCTAACCTGGACTGAGATTTTATTCCAGAGTGAAGGGAGCCTCTGGGTTATGAATCTGTCCCTCCAGCATGTCCTATTTATTTCAGTGCTAAGGTTCAAGTCTCTCGAGCGCGTAGCTTGATGGGATTTGGATTTTCTGAGGTGCAGCATGTCCATTAATTCCGGGTTGGACATGGCTTTATACATCAGGCACAGATCGCCTCTGAACAGGCGGTATGCCACTGAGTAGAGCTGGAGTTTCTTTAACCGGGCAGCATATGGCATCTGTTTGAGCCCTTTGATCCTCCTGGTGAGGTACTTTTGGGGTCTTTCCAGTTGCTGCAGGTGTCTGGTAAGGTACATCCCAAAAGGGGCATTGTACTCAATTATGGGTCTGATGAGGGATGAGCAAAGAGGCACGATGACGTCCCCTGATCTAGATGTGAATCCCTTCATGATTAGGTGGGCTATATAAAATGTTTTTCTAACCACTTTGGCCACGTGGTTGTCAAATGAGAGATTGCTATCAACTTGGGTCCCCAGGTCCCTAATTACTTCTTCTGTACTTAATGGATTACCACCTATGTGGTAATTTGTGGGCACTTTGTTGTGCCAAAGGGATGACTATACACTTTTTGGCATTTAGCTTGAGCCCATGGCTCTGGCACCAGTTGTCTGTTTCTATGAGGCCCTTTTGGAGGATGCTTGTGTCGGCTGGGGAGTCGATTATGGCGCCCAGTTTGCAGTCATCTGCGAATTTGGTCAGCCACAGTCCTTCCGTGTTGGCCTGTACCTCCGAGAAATATATACCGAACAAGAGAGGTCCCAGAACTGAGCCTTGTGGGACACCACTTGTAACTAGTTTGGAGTCTGACATGGCTCCAGCAATTCTAACCATGTGGGTTCTGTCCTTGAGCCAATTTGCAATCCATCTAGTGACATAGGGGTTTATATTTCAGCTGGTGAGCTTATCTATAATGCCCGAGTGGGATATTGTATTGAAGGCTTTTGTGAGGTCCAGGTAGGCTGTGTGGACCACCTTCTGCCATTATTCTCCCTCCAGACCTCTCCGAAGCTCTAACCAAGACCTACTACAAATCTACAAACCCAAGTCTAACTTTGGACACAACATGTACAGCTATCACCCCACTATTGCCGGGAATAGGCTCCCACTAGAAATCAGGACCCTTACACACCCTGAACAATTTAGGACAGCCACCAAACAGCACTTTAAAAGTCACTGGTCCTGCCACTGCACTCTCCCTCCTTTAACATCCCCTACTTCTCATACCTTAATCTACTTTCTGCCCTTAACTCATCTTCTCACTAGCTCTCTCTAATCTTCCTTGACTACTCTTTCTACTGTCTTCTAAAATCTATTAAGCAAATCACCTCAGAGAAACATTCTATTGTAATTGTCTAGCCTTCATGCAATTACATCATGATAAAACTGGGGTTTTGTAACCACTTACCCCAAAAAGTCTATTCATCTTAATGACATATTTCTTTTTATACATCTTGAAATACTTTTGCTGTACTCCTGATTATTGACACTGTATAACATTGTATTGCTACTTAATGCCTTGTAATAATCCTATAACATTGCTGTTTAATGCTAATTTATATTGAAAATTGTATAATAATTTGGAGCTTTTCTCCCTGGAACTCCAGTCCAGCTCAGTTGGACAATCCCGGTCAACAAATGTTTGTCATTTCAAAGCAGTAATCTAAAAAAAATAAATAAAATAAACATAACTTACATAGAAAATGACATGCTTCACTGTACTAAAACAACTGATCATTATCAAAGTTGTTATGGCTGAGGCTACCCCCCCCCCCCAATTTCCTTAGTGCTTCAAGCATATTTATTAACATCTGCTTTGCTGTTATGACTCCAGTAGAACAACTATGAAATAACATCCCCAAATTTATTACCAGGAAGTCCTATAGATTTGTGTGCTTGCCTTAAAAGAACATAATTGGCCAGAATTCACTCAGCACATTGATATATTTTAGCTAAGCATACAGCATTGGAACTTTCCAAGCCTAACAAATGCCCAGCTATTACACCCCTGAACCAGAGGTATGTGGAGTACCTAACCTTCACATAGCACATTCTGGATTTTAGTTCTCACTTCTAATGGTCCCAACATTATGAAAGTTTGCCCTCTTGATGCATTTAATCACTCCTAAAGCTCTGTTAAAAAAAAAAATAAAACAAAAAAAAACTCTTCTCTAATGGGCATTATACCTGCCAGACTATAATCTAAGTGTCTACCAATGGTCACTTTCTTTCCACACCCCTTTGTTGAGTCTCTGGCTCTCCCAATACTTTTCTCTTCCTGCTAATACAACCTTCTCTACTAACTACTGCACTCTTAATCTATGGTTCTTTTCCCACACACTGTTTTACATGTTTATCCCTCTAATTAAGCAGATTGGTTCATCTATTTTTCAAGTCCTACTTCCTGTTTTTCCATCTACTGCTTATTCCCTTTTCAGAATTCTCTGATCCACAGAAATCACATTGCAT
The DNA here is from genome assembly GCF_019279795.1 of Protopterus annectens. Classification (NCBI taxonomy): domain Eukaryota; kingdom Metazoa; phylum Chordata; order Ceratodontiformes; family Protopteridae; genus Protopterus; species Protopterus annectens. The sequence continues at coordinate 1,143,459,769 of NC_056733.1, read as the reverse complement.
TGCTACCCTTCTTGGCATACAGTACGTCCTCAACCAGTTTCCATGCTTAACATTTCAGCAATTATTTAATAGGTGTTGTGCATACAATGCTATAGTTGCCAGTCTGGAATGAATGACTTTTTCCATACAAAGATTGTAAAGCATAACTTATAGTCTAAGTCAAAAGTAGTCAAATAATGGTTTTACTTGTTGATATTGTATTCTTGTTTCAGAGATGGCTTTATCTGAGTGTCTCTATTTCTTTCTGTATGTTTGCTATATTCTTCTGTCTTATATAGTTGAACTGCACTTTTCTTCCTAAGCCTTTCCTCAAAACAGGTTATATCCAGTCAGAATTTCTAGCTTAATAAATGTAAACAAACCATTTTATTTACTTATCTTTTATTGACCTGGTTACTCCCAGTAGGCTAATAGCCTCTTTTCAGGGGAATCCTGAGGTGGTATTTATAGTACTAGGAGAAATTTGGCCCGGTCATCAGAGAACTTACCCTAATCTTTTTAATTGTGTTGTGGGGTCTATTTTACATCTACCTGAACTGCCACCAACTCAAGCAAATGGAGTCTCGATTTAATTTCTTAGCTGAAGGATGGCACACTTAGGTTTACAGCACCCCTTATACTGTACTGCCATCTCAGCAATTGATCTACCTGTTGTTGGAATAGAACACACAGCGTTCTGGTGAGTGTGCTACCTGTTGCACCATTGACACTACTAATGAGCTAACAAAGGAACAAAGTGAATGAAATATTACTTATAGCTACTGGAATTGTCTAACTTAAAACCTGTATCCATACCAAGCCCTCTTATTCATTGCTTATTGTTTAGAAGTATCCCTACAAGGTTTAGTCATTACTATTTGTAAGGCCTGGACCTTGATACTAAATTGGCATTAGAATGATTGCCCTTGTGACCTTAATATAAGCAAATTGATTAAAATACTGATCTAGTAAATATAATTTAGATTTTGTAGGTGCTCTTTGAGCCTGTTTTACGTTTAAATTTCATTTTCATAGCTATTTTTAGTAACCTTTTTCTTCTTTTCATTGTAACCCACATCATACTCCTTAAACTGTATCTATTTCTTAATATTACACATTTGATTTAACTGTGTCACATCGTGTTCACTATTATGTGTATAGTAGTGATAGTTTTTGTTAAGCTTTTCCACCTAGACATCCACTGAAAATGAACTTTGTCCTGAACGATATCTGGTTAAACATAAACAAATAAATGTTAAAAAGCAGAATATTCAAATTCCAACCTTAACTTGTAAAACCTATTTTTTTAACACATACATTAACAGAAAACAGAATAAACCATACTAACAGTTTTTATGCATTATAGATTGCATATAGTTTTTTTTGTTTATAACAACTGTCATACACACTGCCATTCAATACATTATGCAATCCTTGCCTTCTCTTAAATCTCAATCCTCCTCCTAAACAACATTCTTCCAGTATTGTTTTCACAAATTCCATTTATTTCTGTTCAGTTTGCTCCTTCCACTTTCTAAAATCCCTCTTCCAGTTCTTCTGTCTCTTGTACAATATGCAGTATTTCAATTACAGTTGGTTTAGATTTTGATTTCCATTTTCTAGTATTTTCTTTTTTGGCAGCCAATAGCATTAAACTACTATGTCTAGGCAAATCAGATCATGTTAGTTTTTCTTGAAACATATCTTTCCAAAAGTGTATGAACAGAGGATCAGCCATTTGTTTTAGATCTTGTGACAAGAGGATGAATTCATGAAAATAAGTCATCAGCACTGGGGAATGTATACAGGTTGGTATGGAATGTGGGTCAGAAGGGCCTAGACAGGAGTGATGCTGTGTAATATGAGTGAGGCAGTGTACTAGTGTACCAGCCACCCTAAAATGTGCTAGTAGGAGGCAAATCACATATAGAGAGATTGATTTTGTGTGCTATCACTGGCCTGAGCACAGGAGTCAGAGGAGAATGTAGATCTGTTGTATGGGGAGGGGGGGTGGTCTGGAAGCAAGGTCAGGCAGTGTCCTGTAACTGGCCCACCTGATATGAGAAGGTAGGGTGCTGTTGTGTTAACATGGCACTGTGAGTGAGGAGAGGGAAACAGGAAAATGGACTCTAAGCACTAAGGCACCAATGGCTGACAGGAAGGAAAAGCGAAGACAGACAGGAAATACTAGTTACAAGAAGGGTGATGGAGGGTTGCTGTAACCATTGCTTCGGGGTAGTGACCTAAGGGACTGAGGTAGGTAGTGGGATGCATGGACATTGAAGGAATTACTCTGGCTTGCAGAGTGAAGACTGTGTATCGATTACCACCAGAAGTGGTCAAGCAGTGGGAGAATGTGAGCATCATTCCCTGTAGCGGTGTTTGATGACTAAGGTAAGACAAAAATTGTAGATAGGGTTACCACGATCTGTTGTCTTTCAGAGTAGCTCCAAGCAGTGTCATCCTAATAAGCATCAAATACTGTTGGAGCAAACTTGGTTTAAAGACTTACTGGCAATTTTCTCAAAATCCTCCATCAATGGAGGAAAATGTAATAGCCACTCATCTTCAGCCAGTGTATAGCCATAAAGCTATTTTGCATCCTCTTAGACTAGTGGCAGATATGTGTGCTTAAGACAGAATGGTGGGGGATTAATAAAGTAGACCATAAAAAAGACATTAGCTTTCGTGTAGTGTTAGAGTAAAAGGCACACTCCAAGTATAAAAGGATGACAAATCTTAGCCACTAAGGTCTGAATATCACTTTCAGTTACAAAACAGAGTAAAATTCTTTAGGTGGGTTTGCTGATGGAGTTATTACCATACCTCTCAACCTTAGAGCAAGATGTCTGGACAAAGCCATCAACAATGGGGGGACAAAAGTCCAAAAATAGGGACACTTTTTAAATATTGCTCTTACCAACTTAGAAAATTGATAGAATAACAGGTTTTGTATTAGCATGAATTTTCTAAAGGGCATGAAGTCTGAAACTCAAATGTTTGTCTTTATTTTCTGACTTCAGTCTTCAATAATTTGCCAGAAAACAAGAATTTTATGAAAAACAGACCAAAAATATGAGACAAAAATCTGGACATTCTGCGAAAATCTATACAGTTGAGAGGTATGGTTACTAACTGATTTCAGTTGCCAAGGACTGTTTGCAGGGATGGAAGTTGGTTTGAAGTACAGAGCTGAAGGTATTTCTTTAATCAAATCACTTCACATAGCTCACAATGGTACTAGAATCAAAATAAACATGCTGAAAATCATGTTTCTTCATATCAAATATAACAAATAAATATAAAAACGATAGCTTACAAATGGACCATTTAAAGCATCATTAAAAGATAAGGAAACATTTATAGGTATATACTTATATATACAAAAATTGGAAGATAATTATATGGAGTAGATAACCTGACTTTCATAATTATGAATTTTAAAATAAAAATAAATTATTTTAAATGGTTTATAATGTATATTTTTGTGATACTTTCAAAATATGAGTTCCTAGTCAAATTAATGGAAGATTGTGAAGATGTGTGCATCTCTAACACATGACTATTATCAGAACTTTTTAATAACAGAGGACTTCAATTACTTTGATGAACATAGACTTCAGTTTTGATCCAAATGTTATTCATGGATCCCACATGACACAATCTTCATGTATTGCTACTATTATGCAAAAAGCCCAAAGTTTCCAGATAGAGGATATTCAAAAAGATTAAGAGAGAAATTAGAGCAAAGAAAAATACCTGCACAAGAAAAACTGTGAAAAGCTTCAATTCCAAATCTGTGTTTATTAATTCAATAGCTCCATGAAAAACATTACATAGTTCAAAACTTAAGGCTGTTTGGAAAAATAAGTGACTGAGGAAGTGCAAAAGAACAAAAACCTAGAGATTTCTGAAAGGTATAAAATAGAAACATGGACATAGGAAAGAGAGAGAGATCTGATATAGTGCAATATTTATGCAAAGGAGAAAGCCAAACTAATCAATACAAAAAAAAAAAAAAAGTTCCAACGATATCTGAAGATAAATACTGGCAAAGTCATCCAGATATCGAAAACTTCACAATCTGAAAAATAAGCTCACAAAGGAAGAGCATAGAACAGAAGAAGTAGAAGTCAAACAAATAGAACCAGATATTATGGAATAACTGCAAAGCGAAGGGTTCAGTGTTGAAAATTCAGCTCTGGTAATACCACAGCCTGATGGAACAATGATACCTAAAGTAAGGAGAAACAGGTGGAGCAGAAGGTATCAAAAATATGGACATGGAGAAGAAAAAGAGATTTAGTATGGTTTGATATTTATGCAAAGGAGAAATCAAAACTAACTGACATAAAAAGCAGCACCAATGATATTTGAAGAGAAATACAGGCAAAGGCATCTGGATATGGAAAATTTAATAATACAAAAAATAATAGAAATCAAATGGAAAAGTATAAACGAGGATTAGTAATGGAGAAGTTAAAGAAATAGATATCGCAGTTATGAATTACCTGCAAAGTGAAGGAATTAGTGTTAAAAATCCAACTCTGGTAATGTCACAGCATTTTGGAACAATGAGTCCCCAAATTAATGATAAACAGGTAGGACAGGAAATATATGATCACTTGCCACATAAGGATACTCAGGAGCCTTCAGTAGGAAACCAGTAGAAAATTTTAGTTGAAGATGCACAGCAAGGGAAGGAACAAGAAACAGTGGCAACCCAGACACAATCAATGTTGTAGAATGATATGCCCTTGAGTTCCAATATAAAAGAGCAATGGATGATGCAGGCTACAGTTGAAGAGAGTATATCACAGGAAGATGTTCTGGAACTTTCTGTAGAATACTTGCATGAAGCAGGGAACAAAGAATGTGTCCTTAGTTTAGAAGAAAATGAACTAAGGAAGGAAGATGAGTTTGATTTAATAGAGATGGATAAACATATTAAGATCAAAGAAAGAAATAGATTCCAGAAAGCCAATAAGATCAAAAATGTTAGAAGTCTGAAAAAATGAATAAACACAGTAATCAAGGCTATTCATAGAAATTCATGTGATTTAACAAATAGGGTATATTACTTTGCAGCTTAATTAATAACAGATTAAGTCTTACCACAACATTTTATTTTATTTTATTTATTTATTTAACATTTGTTGACCGGGAATGTCCGACTAGGTTCCACAGATCCTGTTTTCAGTGGAGGCCCGGGGAGAAATGCTCCAGAAGCATGTCTTTAGAATGTGGGGGAAAACCGGAGTACCCGGAGGAAACCCACGCGAACGCAGGGAGAACATGCAAACTCCACACAGAAGGCACCCCAGCTGAGAATCGAACCAGAGAACCTCTTGCTGTGAGGCGACAGCATTAACCGCTGCACCACTGCGCCGCCCAAAAAACACAGAACAATAAGAGAAAGAAAGGAAAAAAATCAAATACCATCATGGAAATATTGTATACAGGAAACTATAAAAGTGCCACTGTTCGAAGATTACAGAAGATGGAACAGATCAACAAAAAAAGCTTAGAAAGATCGACATGATAAGAGCAACACGCAGTGTCAGAACAGACCAGGATCTATTGTACACTACTGAAAATAATAAACTAAAGATATCAGCACAGGCAGAAAAACTTAGAAGATATGCAGATAAATATAAAGACAAGTTAGAAAATAAGCAATTCATTGATGATACAATAAACGTTTTATAGAGAATTGGGAAACAAGGCAAAAGGAATAAAAATGCTTACAAAAAAAAAAAGAATAAATAGATGCATTTTGGAGAAATATTTGTGATGAGCTGGGGTACATAACAAAGATGCTATATGGATAGAGGAAGTGAAAGAAACGGTAAGAAGTTCAAATGTTCAAGATATGAAATGGGATGAAGTAATGGCCAGACAATCTGAAACAAAATTAACAAAAATCTCCTATTGGAAAACCTCAAGCCCAGATGCAGTACCTAACTTCTGGCTAAATGTATTAACATCTTTACACAGAGATTTAGTCCTGAGTAGGAACTATTTATATGAGTTTCCCGAACAAACACCAACTTGGTTAACAACAGGAAAAATTATACTCCTTCTTATGAGTGAAACTACAAGCTAACCTAAAAACTACAGACCAATAACTTACCTTCCGATGATGTATAAGTAATTTACTGGAATTGATGCCAATAGACATTTAGAAGAAAACTCAATCCTGGCAATAGAGGAAAAGGGTAATAAAAGAAAGTCATATGGAAAAAAGGATAATTTGTTGTTAAATAAAGGCATAATGGAGAATTGTAAAAAGGGGAAGAATCTGTGTGTGGCATGGATAGACTCCAAAAAAAAAAAAGAAAACACATTCGACACCATCCCATATTCATGGATAAAGGAGTGCTTACAGATGTATACGATACATCCTACATTGATCAGTGACCATGAAACAGTGGCATACCAATTTGCAGCTAAGCCATGATAAAGGACAAATTATCTCAGGGATAAAAATTCGAAGGGGGATATTGATATTCCATGGTAACTCAGTCACCGCTGCTCTTTTGCGTTCCCCTTAACCCATTAAGCTGTCTACTTACCAGATTAAGTCATGGTTACAATTTGCCTCCCAGAAAAAAACAAAACAAAGCATAGAGATTTCCCATCTTCTTTTTGTAGATGATTTGAAACCATCTAGTTCATCAAATGAGAAACTGAAAGCACAACTACATTCTCAGATGATATAAGAATGTCATTTTGTCTTGATAAATGTGCAAAAGCAACCTTTAAAGCACAAAAGTTGCAGCACTAAAAAAAATATCAGTCTGGGACAGGAATGTGACGTAAAGGAACTTGAGCAGGAACGAGTGTATAAATATTTGGGAATTGATGAAGGATTGACAATAAAACATGAACAAATGTGAAGAAAGGTTAGTAAAGAATGTTTTAGAAAACTAAAATTAATACTGAAAACAGCTCTAACATCTAGGAACAAATTCCAAACTATAAACTAATTTGCTCTTCCTGTTCTTACAGTTTTGGGGTAATTGACTTGCCCCAAAGGTATTGGATCGTTGGACATGAAAACAAGAAAAATGTTTCACACTTATCAAATGAGTTATAAAAATCAGTGTATACTAAGATTTTATGTTCCCCATTTTGAATGGGATGTCGGCCTCCTCGAAAGTGATTCCATGTACAGTTATGCAATTGTGGGACTGCATACACATCTGCTGACACCATAGCATCCAAACATAGTGAAAGTTTTAAAACATGAGGAGAACTAGTCTAAGATGACTTCCCTGCTTAGTTTAGCAGAAGCAAGTGACAATGAAAATCAAACCAGAGGAAGACAAAAATCAGCAGCAAGTGAATATGCCAAAAAAACAAAAACAAATACAAAAACAAAACAAAATAAAGAATATAAGGTGAATGATCAGATGAGATGTGAAGAAATGTGGAAAAGGCGTGAATATAGTTGTAAGTACAGCAAGTACAGAAAACTTCTGGAACAACCTCATGTCAATCACAATCTGATGCAGGAATGGTTAAGGAGAGGTGAATTTAAACCAAAAGATGAAAGGTTAATATTGGAGGCCCAGGACAGCACACTACACATATGTTGGTTTACAGAGTCCGGTGAACATGTGGACAAACAGACAAATGCAGGTTTTTAAAACAAAATTGGAAACAGTTGCACATCTTGTTGCTGAGTGTGATACACTAATAGCAGAGGGCCTGTATACTGAAAGGGATAATAATGTGGCAAGACTGTGCACTGGGGATTATGCAAACATTACAGTATTGGAGTAGATGAGAAGCATTGGAAAAATGGGCCACAAAGCATTATAAAGAATGATGAAGTATATATCACATGGCTCACCCATTACCAACAGTTTAAAAAATAGATGCGAGAAAACCAGATATAGTAGTCCCATCACAGCACACACCCACATATACACAGGTCATCACTAAAAGCTTACCTGAACAGCAGAGACCTCCAAAACACACCCACAGACATTCCACACACAACACCAAACATATCACAGACAGCAGACAACACACCAGTGTCTCACAAATACAGCTTATAAGACATAACAATAAACTCATACAGCTCACAAGGCATAACATTAAACTAAATATACTAGTCAATGGCTACTCAATTGTGAGACACACTAATGTCCCCTCACCAGGGTCGACAAGGAGAAGATCAAGGTCAGTTGTCTGTCAGGTGCCAGAATCCGCCACATCACAAACGCACTTAAGTCTCTCCACAACAGGTACAAGTATGAGTCTGTCATTGTTCATGTTAGTGTGAATGACTTGAGATGTACCTCCCTGGACTATATGAAGAGAGACATGATTAAGCTGTCAGAGTGTGTGTCCCAGGCAGGTATGACCCTAGCTCTAAGCAGCATCCTACCTTCACCAATAATGATACAACAATATCAACAAAAAATAATTAATTTCAACAATTGGCTTAGTTTTTGGTGTCATTCCAAGGGGATCAAGTATCTGTCTGCCTGGGATGACATGGTTGGCAGGCCTCAATGCTTTACCAGAGATAGCCTCCACTTGCCACCCCTGGGATTCAGGATTCAGGATTCTGGCCAAAGCTCTTGCCTCACCCATTGTGCCTTTTTTCGACAATGTCCCACAGACAAATCTTCCAACATAAAAGATCTGTCCAAAACAAAAATTAAAGGTCATGCTGTTTAACGCTATGAGCCTTGACCTGAAAATGCACTCACTGGAAGCTCTCCTAGCACTGGAAGATGCTGACATCTGTGCAGTCACTGAAACTTGGTTCGAGGCTGCAGAGAGCACCCCTGCCTTACCAGGCTATACCTCATTCCACACATTCTCACATCAAAATGAGGTCAGGAAGACTAAGGGTGGAGTTTCTATTTTCATTAAAGACAAGCACATCTCCAGACTGGTTTGACAGCAAGATGCACTAGAAGGTCTCCAGGTGCAATTGACAATTGGCAAGACACCCATCCAAGTTATAGCCAGCTATATTCACCCTTCCATGACTCAGGATACTCCCTCCTCCTACGTGGACTTACGTCCATCAAGGTACCCTCTAACAACCTGATGCTTGGTGACTTCAAGTACCCCAACATAAACTGGGTGAACTATTCCTGTCGTAATGCACTCAGCCAATGATTCGTTGACTTCATCAGTTCTAACACACTAGATCAGCTTGTCTCATCCCCCACAAGGGGTGATAACATTCTAGACTTGGTTCTCACCAACATAGGCAAATGCTGCACCACCCCCATAGTATGTTCTTCCCTGGTGAGATCAGACCATCAGTCTGTCTCATTCAAAGTGTCAATCCCGTCCAACCCCCAACCCCCCAGCCATAACCATGCAAAACAAATTCTCAAAAACTGACTACAACCTCCTAAGGGAAGGTATCAGCAGCTTCACACCACCGCCCCCCTCAGAGGGTGCAGACAACTATGGTGAACAGTACACCAGTGCAGTATGCAAGCACCTGTACAACTGCATGGACTCAGCCATACCCAACAGAACTAAAACATGCTCCTCAAGGGAACACAAACATATGCAGTGGACATCCTCTATCAACAGGCTTTACAACCAAAGGAAGAAACTGTTGTCCAAGGGTAAAAAGGCACAAATTACTAATTGGAAAAACTCCCTCCTTAGCCTCAACAAGCAAATTAGATCACAAGTGAATACCTCCAAAGCCAATTATGAATCAAAACTAGCCTCCGAAACAAAGGCTAACCACAAAGCCTTTTTCAGTTACATCAGAAACGTCCATGATAAAGCTCAGGGTTGTTCATAATTAGTTCTTAATGGTACCACTTACACTGATCCTGTTGACGTAACCAACCTGCTAACATCTGGTTCAGTGCAAACTTCAGCCCCCCATCCCCCCAAAGGCCCATTCAACATCCCCAATACTTGCCCCGCACCTCAAATCTCCATAGATCAAGTGTTAAAGGCCCTATCCAAAGCAAAGAACACAGCCTCCATGGGACCTGATAGTATCCCAGGCTGTATTCTGAAACATCTCCAACAAGAACTAGCCTCGCCATTGAGCACCCTATTCAACTATAGCCTAAGTACAGGCTTCATTCCAACAGAGTGGAGAACTGCAATTGTCATCCCTTTGCACAAAGGTGGTGCCACTACTGACCCTGGAAACTATTGCCCCATTAGCTTGACAAGTCTGATCTGTAAGGCCATGGAGCGTATTATTATGGACCTCATAAACAAGGACATAGGCAATCTCCAAGCACTTGACCACACTCAGTTCGGATTTGTCAAGGACAGATCTTGCCTGTTGAACCTGGTTGACTTTTTTGAGACTGTCACCAAGGGACCAGATGAGGGAAAGTCAGTACATACAGTTTACCTTGACTTGGCCAAAGTCTTTGGCACAATCCCCCACTCAGGCATCATCAAAAAGGTAACAGAACTTGGTGTAAATCCCTGTCTCATCAAGTGGGTGGCCAACTGGCTCACTGATAGGACCCACAAGGTCAAAATAGGTGCCGCTACCTCTGACAGCAAGCCTGTCACTAGTGGTGTTCCCCAGGGATCTGTCCTGTGACTCCTATTGTTTGGCATCTACTTCTCAGAGGTCCAGGCAAAGACAAAAGGCCTGTGGCTGACCAAGAGTGCAGATGACTGTAAGTTGGGTGCTATCATTGACTCTCCAAATTATGTTAACATACTTCGAGGGTCTCACAGCAACACATGACTGGTGTCAAAGTCATGGCCTTAAGTTAAATGCAAAAAAAGTATTATCATACCATTCGGCAAAAACATGGCCCCTACTGATTACCACATTAGTGGCAACCCCCTAAGCATGCAACCTGTGGTGAGAGACCTGGGTACACAAGTTGACAACAACCTCACATTTGACCATCATGTAGCAACAGTGGTCAGAAAAGCCTTTTACTTGGTTCATCTCATAAGTAAATGGATTGCATGCAGAAAAAAGGAGGTTATTACCTCTTTGTATTCCTCCCTCATTAGGCCAGTAATTGAGTGCAATGCCCCGTTTGGTATGTACCTCTCCAAACACCTGCACCAACTGGAAAGACCACAGAAATACCTCATAAAGAGAATCCATGGCCTCCACCACCTGTCGTATGTGGGCAGGCTCAAATCTCTATCACTCTACTATGTATTATACAGATTGCTCAGAGCTGATCTGTGTCTCGTCTACAAGGCAATCTCAGACCCAGCTCTACTAGAAATGTTCCATATCCATAAGTCTAACTCCTCACATAGTACCCGATAAAAAGGCTTCAATCTAATATGTGACATTAACAAAACCTGCTGGAGGGACAGGTTTGTCTCCCAAAGGCTACCCCGTCTCTGGATTAGACTCCCCATACAAGTCAAACAAAGTACATCGCTGACCCTCTTCAAGCACAACCTAGATGAGTGGATGGGCAACCACAAATTTGTCCCAGGGGGTTCCACCTGTGTCCCTCACTGACAGGGGCAACAGGTACTGACTGAGGTTTCTCCTTTGGGGATAAACTCTTGGCTAGGCTTGTAAGGGCCTCAGAGCCATTAGCCTAGTAATCTCCTATGATCCTATCATCCTATGAAAAGAAGACAAAAGTATCATTGATCATTGAAACTGCTACACCCAGCGATAACTATCTTAAGTACAGAAATACACAGTCATAAAATACCAAGATTTGCAGGTAGAAATGAGGGCAATGTGGAAGAAGGATACCCAGACAGTTCCAGTAGTAGTAGGAGCAATGGGTTTCATAAAAAGGAATTTACAGTTATATTTAGATATGCTACTGATGCATCTAATTTTGTATGAATTGTAGGAGTCATTTCTAGGCACATTGTGGTGCTGCAAAGGGGACTTTTGCCTAACATCAAAAATTGAAACAATAGTAATTTCATCAACTTTAATAATACTTTGACTTAGGAATGGGCCCATTCCTGTCATGGTATTAGAAACCCAAAATACTTGGAGAAATTAAACCGAATATGTAAAAGATTAAGACATACTTTTGAGTTCATTTACATGTCTTCTATGTAGACAACTTTAGACTCAAACTACAGTTCAAGCATTTATCCACAGGTAAGCATGTGTTAAAAGATATACTGCAAGTTCCACACAAAACAGTTCGACACCAAATATAAATTAATTGAAGCACAAATTTGTGACAGAAGCATTTGCACAGATGTCATCTTCTGTGCAAAGCAACAGGGAATAATTTGCACAGATGTATTGATAACAACAAGAGTAATAAGATACATCCAGTAAATAGGTTCATAGGAGGTTACTAGGTTAGCGGCTCTAGAGCCTTTATAAGCCTAGCCATGATAATCCCACATAACCCCCTTTGTTCTTTTTGGGAACGATTATGAACAGAGCAGGTCTGTGATCAACATCGGCTACCCCATCCATGGGGGATATGGATGCCTCTCAAGGGGCAAATTTGTGGTCTCCATCCAATTATCTAGGTTGCATTTGAATAGGGTCAGTGAGGAGCTCTGTTTTACTTGAATAGGAAGTCTATTCGAGAGAAGCTGCAATCTCTGGGAGAAATATTTTTCTCTACAGCATGTTCTGTTAATGTCACAAGCTAGGTTGAGATCCTAGAGTGAGTGACTTTTGGGCCATTTGACTTCTGGATGTGTAGCATTTGCATTATGGCAGGTTAGGAGCTTGCCCTATAGGCCAGGCACAAGGCACCTTTCAGCAGCCTATAAGATACAGAGTAAAGTGACAAGGCTTTCAGCCTGTCCATATAGGTCATGGTTTTGAGTCCTTGTATTTTCTTAGTGAGAAACCTCTGAGGTCTCTCCAGCTGCTGCAGGTGTCTGGTTAGGTACATGCAAAAGGGTGCATTATACTCTATTAGTGGTCTGATGAGGATCAAGTATAGTGGAGTTATAATATCCCTTGACCAGGATGCTAAGCCCTTGTTTATAAGGTACGTTAGATTGAAAGCTTTCCTTAGCACTGTGGAAACTTGGTGGTCAAAGTTCAGATTGCTATCAACCTGTGTTCTGAAGTGTCAAACAACTGGGTTGGAACTCAGAGGGTGCTGTCAATATTATAATCTGTTTGAAATTCTGTTTTGCCAAAGGGAATAATAATGCATTTATTTGCATTTAGTTTTAGACCATGGCTTTGGCACCAGTCATTTGTTTGTGTTAGTCCTTATTGTAATATGTTGGCATTGTTGGAGGAATCAGTGATTGCTCCCAGTTTGCAATCATCAGTGAACTTGGTGAGCCAAAGGCTGCTTACTTTGGCCTGGACTTCTGAGAAATAGATGCCTAGAACAGACCACTGTGGTACTCCAGTGGTGACGGGTCTACTGGTGGAGGCAGAGTCACCAATTTTGACAGAGTGTGTTCTGTCCGTGACCCAACTGACTATCCATCTAGTAACATAGGGGATAATCCCTATCTGGGAGAGTTTCTCAGTGATGCCAGAGTGGGGAATTGTGTCAAAAGCCTTGGCAAGGTTGAGGCAGGCAGTGTGCACTGTCTTACCTTCATCCATGGCTTTGGTGACATTCCGAAAGAAGTCCACCAGGTTTAATAAGCATAATATACCCTAAACAAAGCCAAACTGTGTTGGGTCCAGCATTTAGAGGTCACCTCTGTCCTTGTTGATAAGGTCCATGATAATTCTTTCCATGACCTTGCAGATGAGGCTGATTAGACTTATGGATCTTTAGTTCCAAGGGTCAGTTGATGGCCTCACTTTGTGCAGGGGGATTACTGCTGCTGTTCTCCATTCTGCAGGAACATAGCCAGTTCTGAAGGTATGATTAAAGGGAATGCAAAGTGGGTCCACTAGGTCTTATTTTAGATTGTTTAATAAACAACCTGGAATATTATCTGGTCCCACTGAGACCATATTTTTGGCACTGGCAAGTGCAGAGGTGACCTGTTCTCCAGAGATACTAGGCAGATGGCTGGTGTCAGGAATGATTTTGGATATGGTAGGTGAGGACATGGGGGTGAAGTTTGCACTGAATCTGTCAGCTAGCAAGTTGGCAATATCTTCCGGTGTAGTATGAATGATCCCATATACTACCAGTTTGGCACATAGCTGGGCATTCCCTTTTAGACTTCAAACATAGTTAAAAAATGCCTTATGATTATACTTGGCTAGGGATGTGATTTTAGTTTCATAATTTGCTTTAGAAGACCTTACAAGATTTCTGATTTTCTTGTTTAGGCTTAGGAGAGAACTGATCCCCTGCAGAGTGATATCCCTTTTTGGACAGCAGTTTCTTCCTCTTGTTATATAATCTGTTTATACTTGAAGTCAACCATGATGGCTTATTTTTACGAGAAGACCTGATTTTCATCCGGTCAGGTACAGCAGAGTTTATGCAGTCACTTAAGTGTTTGTACAGGGCATTTGCATACATTGCTGCATAGTGATCATTGATGACTGTGATTGCAGGTGCTAGGAAGCTTTTTATACCATCACTTAGTAGGCTGTAGCTAGCTTGGGTAAAGCTTTTTATAATTTTTGTTCATGTGAGGGTGTCAGTTCCAGTAGTTACTTCAAATGAGACTGAGTTGTGGTCTGACTTAACCAGGGAGGGCATTATGCTTGGGGAAGTACAGTGAACCCCATGTTGGTGAGTACTAGGTCCAGAACATTAGAGCCCCTAGTGGTGGTGCACACTATCTGTTCCAGAGCATTTGTGTTAACAAAGTCCAGGAACCTCTGGGCGAGCATGTTTTTGCTTGTGGATGCCCCCCCAATCTATGAAAGGATAGTTGAAATCTCTCATGACTAAGGTGTTTGGCTGTATGGTGAGAGATTCCAGTAAATTGAGGTAGGCATTGTGCTTATCCTGGTTCATGGTGGGGGATCTATAACTAGTAATGATGTAGTTTGGTACTTTTCTGAAAGTTAATTGCACATGGAGTAGTTCAAGAGAGTCATGCTGTTTAACCAGTCTCAAAGTGTATTTAGTTTTAATGAAGATGGATACACCTCCACCTTTAGTTTCTTCATGCTCATTTTGAGGTCTGAACATGTGGAACACATTGTAGCCTTGCACAGCCAGGGTGCTGTCGGCAGGCTGCACAGACATCAGCATCTTCTAAGGTGAAGAGTGCTTCCAGGAAGTGCAGTTTCATGTTTGAACGTCTAGCATTAAGCAGCATGGAATTGAGGTTGTCTTCATTAGATTTTGTTACACTGGAAAATTTGTTCTTTTAAAATTACCTAAAAAAAGTACTATGGGGGAAGCAACAGCTTTTGGCAGTATCTGAAAGCCTAACAGGGACAGGTGCAGTCCATCTCTAGCAAAGCAGCAAGGTGTGTCTGCCATATTCTCCCAGGCTGACAGATACTGGATCCCCCTGGACTGACACCAGAAGCTAAGCCAATTGCTGAAGTCAATCATTTTTTGTTCTTATTGTAACATCATCCTGGATGAGAGAAGCATACTGCTTAGGGATAGGGGCATACCTGTTTGGCACACATAATCAGAGAGTTCCATCATGTTTGTCTTCTTATAGTCCAGAGAGGTACATCTCAAGTCATTCACTCCAACATGGACTATGACAGAATTGTTGAGTTACTTGAGTGTATACATGATTTGTTGGATCCTGGCACCTGATAGGCAGATGACTGTGACCTTCTCCTTGTTCAGTCTGGTGAGAGGGACATCTGTGTGTCTTACTATGGAGTCGAATATGATCAAGACTTTTGATGTGTTTTGTCTTAGGAGCTTATTTGATGAGATACTGGTGTGTGTGTGTGTGTGTGTGTGTGTGTGTGTGTGTGTGTGTGTGTGTGTGTGTGTTTTGATATGTGTAGTGGTTTCTTTTTGCTTAGTGGTAAGTGTGAGTGATGTGAATTTGGGAGGTCTCTGTTCTTTTGGTAGGCTTTTAGTGAATCCCTCCACATATGTGGGTTTATGCATCATGACCCTATTTTGTGTGAGAGTTGAGGTTTGCGTGAGAGGTGAACCGTGTGTGCTGACAAACTGTTTGATGTCTAGTTTGTTTTATGTGAGACAATTGACTCAATTTCCACAGTGTATATGCATCTGTCACATAGGGTCTTAGTTTGCTTTAGGAGTAAATGGTTGTCAGTATACATAACACAATTGCTACATTGCCTCAAGATGCCCAAATCAATCAAGCTGACAGGAGAAATTATGGAAAACTGCCCATCCATTATGGCAGGATTTTTCTGAATGTGGTATTTGGGAGGGAATTTGGCTAGCTGGACTTAGTCTCAAACAGCAAAAATAAAGCAGTAATTCAATTAAATACAGTTTACAAAGTGCAGTGTTGGCTTAGAATATACTTATTTTTCAGGTTTTTTTTATGTGGATGCCTTGGATTTCAGTGCAGAAGCACTTCAGACCTCTGACTAAAGTTTCCAAACATTGAGCAGCACCGGTAAACCCATGCAAACTCGAGGCTTATATACAGGCAGATTTAAACAGTTTTAACACAACCACCTATGGGAAAGCCCCAAATGGAGCCTTTCTCCACAATCTCCAAGTCAGATTGGCCTGAGCTACACACTTTTGCCACAAGGATGCAGGGAGGTCCTCTTAATGTAAGATGGCTGGTTTAAGAGCACAATGATACCAACCAGTCTAAATTTAGCAGGTCTGAATCTAGCCTATGCTATGTAAAGCAAGGAAACACAATTTCAATGGGAAGGAGTAAGGGAGAGTCACTTAAAGGTCAAAGTGATAGTGTTTAGTAGTATACTGTTCAATGACCTGCAGTGTTACCACCCTCTGCACAGACTGGTAGCTCTTCCAGCAGATGTGAACAGTGGGAGACTATGGAGAGCGTTTCCTATGGAGGATTTTAAACTAGAGAGGTTTGCATATATGCAAGCATGGAAGATAAGCTATTGACCAGTAGCTCCCACCTTGGATGGATTGAATTTAGCTGTCTGCTCCCACCAGAATGAAAAAGGACCCACTCAATGTAAAACAAACTGGCTTTGAGCTGAAGTAGAGTAACAAATGCTTTTGAACAGAAGTAAGAATTCCCGCGATATCAGGAGACTTTGGAAATAAGTTCACTAACCCTGAGAAATGTTCACAACACACAAAAACTTTGCAATACTTAGAAATATTTTGGCAGAATCAGAACAACTTTTGCAGATTATTGTTAAAACAACCTAAAAGCAGTACAGTAACAAATGGATGGGGTTTCTTTAAAAAGTACTAGCTGAACAACAGTGATAAATTCAACAAAATAACTAAATGCAACACAGAAGTGTTAAATATCACTGGGACAATTAGAACAAGTTCAAAAATATATACTTACATTAGTTTTGTAAGCCCAGATTATTTTAGAAGTAATCCAAGTCCTGAAGTCACAGGTGTCCAAACCAAACACAAGGAATATCTGAATAAATGAACACAACCTTACAAAAATATCATTCTTTTATATCAGCAGGATGAAATACTTTTCTAATGTTAAACCCTCAGGCCAATCAGATAAGAACACAATAAGCTCTAGACCAATAGTTCCCACCCTGGATGGGTTAAATTTAGCTCTCTGCTCCCACCAGAGTGCAAAAGGACCCTCCCAATGTAAAACAACCTGGTTTTGAGCTCAAGTGTAGTAACAAATGATTTACAACAGAAGTAAGAATTCCTACAATATTAGGAATTCTTGGAAACAAGTTCACTAACTCTGAGAGAAATGTTCACAACACACAAAAACGTTGCAAAACTTAGAAATATTTTGGCAGACTCAGAACAGCTTTTGCAGAATACTGTTAAAACAACCTAAGAGCAGTACAGTAACAAACAGATGGGGTGTCTTTAACAAGTGTGGGCTGAAAAACAGTGATAAATTCAACAAAATAAATAAATGCAACACAGAAGTGTTAAATATCACCGAAACAGTTAGATCAAGTACAAAAAATATACTTATATCAGCTTTGTAAGTCCAGATGGATTTAGAAGCCATCCAAGTCTTGCAGTCACAGGTGTCCAAGCTAGGCACAAGAAAGCTCTGAATAAATGAGCACAATTTTACAAAAGTGTAATTCTTTTATACCAGCAGGATGAGAGACTTTTCTAAAGGTTAACCATCAGGCCAATAAGATAAAAGCACAATAAGTTATTGACTAGTAGTTCCCACCTTGAATGGGTTGAATTTAGCTCTCTGCTCCCACCAGAGTGCAAAACGACCCTCCCAATGTAAAACAAACTGAATTTAGCTCTCTGCCCCCACCAGAATGCAAAAGAACCCTCTCAATGTAAAACAAACTGGCTTTGAGCTGAAGTAGAGTAACAAATGCTTTTGAACAGAAGTAAGAATTCCGTCAATATCAGGAGACATTGGAAATAAGTTCACTAACCCTGAGAAATGTTCACAACACACAAAAACTTTGCAAAACTTTGACATATTTTGGCAGAATCAGAACAACTTTTGCAAAATACTGTTAAAACAACCTAAAAGCAGTACAGTAACAAACAGATGGAGTTTCTTTAAAAAGTACAGGCTGAACAACTGTGATAAAATTAACCAAATAACGCAACACATAAGTGTTAAATATCACTGGAACAATTAGAGCAAGTACAAAAAAATATATACATATATCAACTTTGTAGGCCCAGATGGTTTCAGAAGCAATCCAAGTCTTGCAGTCACACACACACACACACACATATATATATATATATATATATATATATATATATATATACAGAAGCATTTTACTATCTCGAAATATTGAAATCTTGAATTTCAGTATCTAGAGACAAAAATGCCGAAAGTGCAGTTGAGCCAAACTGCACTTGCTCAAATTTAGAATGTCAAATCCATAGTTGCTGTGGCACTATATGTCAGATTTACTGTGTTGGTAATGTGCGGTGTGCTGTGGGATATGGTTTGCCTGCCATTGTGTGGATATGTCTGGAGATTCAGGTAAGTGCTGTTTTTTGTGTTATTGTGTATGTGTGTTTTATTGGTTTGTTGTAGTGTGGGGAGGAAGGTGTGTGTATGTTTGTGTGGCGGAGGGTTTATTTAAAAGTTGTGATTTTGAATTTCGCACTTTTGGGGTTTTGGTATTGTGACTGTTTGGCTTTATATCTCAGGATACTGAAATTCGAGATTATAAAGTGAATCCATATATACTATCTATATTTATTTCACTATCTATATTGGTATAGATATCTATATCTATCTATGCATCTGTATATATGAGTTTATCATCAATAAAAGAAAGAAATAATAAAGCACACTACAGTGAAACAAATTGCATCACTTATGCAAACTGTCACTGTATCAAACCATCAACACACACTGTGTGGATTTGCTTTGGGTACCAAACAAAACCCACCTAAACAAATACTAGAAAAGAATATCACAAAACATCATCCTAAACACCTCCTAACATACACACCAAACAAAAAAGAACCACAGCTGTTACTCCAGCTTCATAGTACCATATTCAAAAAACATTAGCACAACTACCAGTTTAACAACATTTAGGGGAGGGGCTTTGCCTCCACACCCCCTTACTTGTAATACTAGGTCCATGATCACATACCCGTGACTGCAGTGAATACTTCCCTATACTGTTACAGTCAACAAATCCAAGCTGATTATAACAGCGTTCACTAGCCTGAGCATGCCATTCCTTGCAGCAGTCTTGCCTATTGTCAGTAAATTGTTTAGTCAACAAATTGCATGAAAACCACATAAACACAAACTAATGTGTATATACATACATATGCAGTTACCACTCTGAAATGATTAAAGTAGCCAGTCAGCTATATTGCCTTTTGTGGTGTATGTTAATGTGCAAATAAAACTGAATTTGTCTGTTAGGATTCCATTTGAATTTATGATATGATCTCAGTTTGGCATATAGTAATTGAGCAGAAAAAATATATTTTGTTTTATCAAGGTAGAAGAAGTGATGAAAACAAAGTGAGACAGGATAAAGCTCTCAATAAAAACGTAATTTATTCACAGGTGTCCAGACATGGATAAGCGCTTTCGCTTGAAAAGCATCATCAGATCATTAATACATCCACCTTAAAAACCAAATAACTATATATACAGCTTCTGTGAACATGTGACCCAATCAAAGCACACTGCTAATTAATACATTTAAAGAAATACTAAAAACAAAATGAAATCTATGTGTTAAGACCAGACCCCTTCACACATATAACGCTATTATGATAAACGTGAAAGAATTTAAAAACATGCATATAAATATGTAATATATAGCTGTCTTTATACACAAACTAATAAATAAACAGTATATAGGAGACATGAACATAACAAAATGTTAAAATTATATTGAACAAGCTCATTACTTGCATCAAAACACGTTACTCATCTAACATTCCTACGTTTTCTTAAAATTGGTTTAATAGATGCCCTTTCATTGAGCCCCCTGCCTTTATCTGCTCTTAATTTTATGATACAAGTACTCTACACTCTGTATAATTCCTGATGTCTCCTTCATGGTTACTAGGGATAATAACTTCCAAGGCTCTAAATAAAAATCTATGTGTCACACCATACTGTGTAATATGTTTGGCCAGTGCATTGTGTACTGAGCCCTTTCTAATGTGATAAATATGCTCACGTATCCTGTCTCTAAAAATCCTATTGGTTTTTCCAACATAAAACGAACGGAGTGTTTATCAGGTTATTCGGCAGTTACTTCTCGAATATTTTGTTTTATGGTGCATTATCTCACTAACAAATAATAAGAAAAAGAAATATAGTTTTAAAGCATGGCGGTGAAGTAGTTAAACCTTCTGTGGCACAACTTTATATTTTTGGCACAGCCCTGATATCCTATCACTTTCTGTTTGAGGATTGCATGCTTCCACTTTCTCTGAGAAGTTCAGCTTCTTGTCACTCTGGAAAACATGCAGTTTGATTGGCTAGCATTATACATTATACATACCCTTTTCCTTACAGTCTGCATTGTAGCTGAAAAGAGTCCAGGAAGGACTAGTTCAATTACTCAAAATTAAATGATAAACTCAAATTATCTTTAGAAGCTGTCTAAAAGGCATCAGTTGTTTTTTTCAGCCTGAAAACATATGGACTAGAATGTAGCTTCAGTATCTTAAAATGAAAGGAATTAATAATAAAAATACTACAAGTATTACCACAGTCATCTGGTCCAGTGCAGAGTGTGGTCGGAGGTTGCTAGATATGAAGGGGCAGAGAGAGACAAAGGAGTCCCAGTAGTTTGCTACATTGTGAATCTTGTGGTGTGTAAACCATGAATGTGCTACAATGAAATGCAATTTTCAAAGTCATCACAGCTCCTTTGTTCACAATATTGTAACCAGATGGAGAATAAGACTATATTCTGAAAGTCTGTAAATTGTTAGTCACTTGGCCTAATGAATATCTGTTCAGTATTTTCTTTCAAGAACCTCCGTTGCCAGAAACTGAAAATAATGTACATTTGTGAATGTATGTATATATATATATATATATATATATATATATATATATATAAAGAGAGAGAGGGTGAGAGATGTTTTATACAGTATTAATGCCAGTATGGTACATAAATTATTATTACATTTATTTTGTTATAACCTGAAATGACCAATGGAGCAGACATATTAACTTGCTTTTATTTTTGTGTGTCTGTTTATGTATTTAATTATTTGACTAAGCTATATTTTTCCAGAATACAAAGTACGTCACCAGTAGATGATAGTGTAATGATGTTCAATGTTATACAGGATTTTCTTTTTATTTGCCTAACATGTCAGTACTGAAAATGACTACTTACTTTCACAATCTGTGGACTGAGTGTCAATGACATTTTCCTCTGTTTATACTCACTGTCTTGTTTTCTTGGTATTGTTTTAAACACACTGTAATAAATATTTTCTTCTTCAGTTACAAACTAATGCTGATGTTTGATGCTCTGTCAAATTAGAAATTAATTAGTTGCTATGGCCTGTCCATATTTACTCTTTTGTCTCTGTCAGTGGTAGCGAATGTCTTGACCTTCAGCTGTTCTCTGAAACTACACACTAAAAAGGCAGAGAATTCCAAATGGTCATTATAACTCCAGAGAGAGAAAAAGAAAGCAACTGTAAATGACAGTGTACAGTAAAAGAGAAGGAAATCTCCAGACATTTGAAAATGTATGACCCTGCTAGGAAGGCAAGAATGAAAGGCCACAAATATTTTGCTATACAAGCTTTTCATGGACTAAAAAACCTTAATATGTAAGAGACAGGAAGACAAATTCCTAAAGAAAGTACTACTGAGATTTCCATCATATTTGACATGTTGTGACTGAGGAAGTTGAATCCTATAGAAATGACACAGAAGGATCAAAACACCTCAATAATGTTATATGTACATATACACTGTAGGGACCATTCTATATGGGGAACTATACTTTGTGAAGAGAAAATATTGTGTTTAGTATGTAGTTCCCCTTTAAGGATTGCTGAGGAGAGTATTTGTATATTTTTTGATCATTGGTTCCTTTGATTTACATTCTTTGCCAAGTTTCAATTAATCTTACATCAACCATTTGTTTCCTTTGCAGAAATGATTTACCTGTGTTATTTCCATGAAACATTGTAATTTTTTCAGTTAAACTATCCTTCTATGATCCATTCTTTTCAGACAGAAGTACAGGTAATGCTGAACTGCTCAGTCACTTGAGCTGACTTGGCTGTTGACAGACAGCCTGCAACTCAAGAGGGTCAAAGGATTTATACCACAGTGGGAAGAAAAGATGGCAGGGCCATAAACACCTTGCTCTGTAGAACATTTTTTGCCAAATATCTTAACTGTGATGCATCATGTGATAAAAGATCTATACAGAGAAATTTCTGAAGAAAGTATCACAATATCTTATACACATCCAGGATGCTGTGAACTGACAGAGCTGGTATTATAATGTCATATAATGCAAAAATCAAATAAGTCATACTTTACTTCTGTATTGTAGTAGAGGGACTTTTTATTTAATCTTTTTATTGATGTGGTATAGTCAGTAGGCAAAAACTTTTTTTCAGATGTGATGCAGGAGCACTTTCTAATTAAGTGGTTTGCTCAGAGTCACCCAGTAGATAAATGGAGGCTGAGGGACGCAAACTCTGGACTAGAGAATGAAGCTCATTAGCAGCTTATAGCCATAATCCTTGGAGTTAACTTGCCAGAAAGACATTTTTGGGGGGGATATACCATGGATTGAGGAAAAATGTATTTAAGGTGTGGTAGTTGTCCTTTAAAATGCTCCTGTTCTTGCTTATAATCCATAGTGATGGAGACTTTTGACTTGGTCTTTTCAAATTCTGGCAACCATGGTATACAGAATAATTTTTTTCTGTTTCAGAAACCTTTGGTTAATTTTAACACGTGAACACATATTTTTCTAACTCTATGATCTTAGATGTGGTTTCATTAGGCGTAAGCTGGTTGTCAACATTGTGTGTGGTTCACAAAATGTGCAAATTTCTTACCAAATCTAAAAACAGCTGATGCTTATGGTGGCTCTGATTTTAAGGTGTTTTAAAACTTAAAATTGATATCTGGTGAATCAGATAATGGTGGTTTACCATCTGTTTTAGTAGTGCACAGCCCTGGTGGTACTATATTAGTTTTTTCTTAGAAGAACCAAAAGACATGCTGCTGTTATCTTTCAGCTTATCCTGGTTAGGGGTCACCACAGCAGATCACAGGTCTGCTCATGATTGGCAGTGGAGTTTTTTTACAGTGCCGAGTTGCCAGCCTGATGCCCAATCTTCACAGAAGGTGTACACATACACACACCTATCTGCATGTATTTGAAGTTTAACTGACCATGGGGAGGACATGCAGACTCCAAACAGAAGGCACTCCAGCCAAGAATCGAACCAAAGAACCTCTTGCTGTGAGGCAACAACGCTAACCACTGCACCACTGCGGCCTTGGAAGCAAAAGACATGTAAAACCATTTAAAGTAATACATTTATTAATACCTTATACAAACAATGACCAAATTTCATGAAAGTTTGCTAATCAATGTTTTTCCTATAATAATGGAATGCCTTATAGCATGGGCAGCAGAGAGATATGGCATTTATATATACAATAATACATCTGAAGTTTACGTTACACATTAGACTGTTATATAAATGTCATGAAGTAAAGTGCAGTTTAGCTGAAAATTTACCCAACTACTATGTCACTAATTTAGTCATCCACAAAATAAACAAATATGAATTCTTCTTTGTCGTTAAGAATGTATGAGATCTGGTCGAAACCTATGTGAGTTCTGGCCACTGCCTTTTCATAAGAAAATGTCTGTTTTATAATGAAAAGGACAAAAAATGCTAAATTATAGTTCTGCTTCACAAGGATTTATATCCTGATTTATTGATGGCTCAGAAAAAGAGGTTATTGTTACTTAAGTGACATACTTGGCATCTGAGAAGTGAATCAGTTTTACTTGGCATACGGAAACTGTAGCTGAAACCTCATTAGCCAGTGCTGTCAAATTCCTTGGATAAGGAACCCACTGTTAATTACATACAGATTAGTGAACTGACTACCATTTAAACAGCATATGAAACTCTGTATCTATATAATGACAAACATGCTTTATTTTACTCCTGTTACTCAACATAGTTTACATTATTTTCCCATGGAAGCCATAGAACACTTTAGATTTATTGTCTTTAATATACATCTGTCTGCCTATCCACCTATGCATGTCTATATAGATGAGCACACTAAAATTTCTGTACTGTAAATAACACCTTTTTCATGAGAAATTGTTTTTTACTTAAATGAGGGCTGCAGAGTACAATTTTAAGTAAAACAGTGTTAGCCTTTGTTTTAGCTCCAACCCACCATGCTTAGCTTGAAGTGAAAAGATGCACAGATATTGAATATGTTTTGAATTTTCAAATTTTGTTTAACTTTCCAGATGATATTAAGACAGATGTTTACAGCATTTCCATTACTGTTGTAATCTGTTTATATGGAAGATGTAAACATAAAGACAACATAAAGATAGACTCTCTTATTTATTATCGTAATGTTTTTTGCCTAGATGGGTGGCCACGGTGGTGCAGTGGTTAGCATTGCCGCCTCAAAGCAAGAGGTTCTCCGGTTTGATCCTCGGCTGGGGTGCCTTCTGTGCGGAGTATGCATGTCCTCCCTGTGGTCACGTGGGTTTCCTCCAGGTGCTCCGGTTTCCTCCCACATCCCAAAGACATGCAGTAGGTGAATTTGACACTCTAAATTGGCCCTAGGTATGAGTGCATGCGTGTATGTGCCTTCCATGGAAGGTTGGGTGCTGGGCTGGCAACTCGATACCGTAAAACTCCACTGCCAATCATGAGCAGACAGGTGATCCGCTGTGGCGACCCCTAACTGGGAAAAAGCCGAAAGAAGAAGAAGTGTTTTTTGCATAGCCTTATATTTCTACTGAGTCCATTCTTGCTGTTGTATTTGTTGTGTTTCTGATGTAAACAGAGCTTTCAGATTTTTTTTACTTTATTTACTTTTTATATCTTATTTTTTATTTTTACTTTTATTTAATTTATTTTTTTATTAATTTAATCTATCTTCATTCTGTAAACTGTCATTCATATAGTATGAGCCTGAATATCAAAATTTTGTGCAGTGATACTTTTTCCTCTGTGTTGAGCTGTATGACAATAAAGTTTATTTTGATTTTAACTCTGAGATATTCCAAAGTGGAGATTCATGCAGTGAGTTATACTTGCAGGACAGAGTAATGACAACCCTCTGTTTATACCACACCACTTTTTTTATCTCTAGCAGTTCTTGTGGAAATTTCTTTCTAGCACAACACTTGTGGTTTGGCAGTAAAAGTAAATCAGCCTCATATCTTCTTAAGTTCTTCTTTACCTTTGAGCTGCAGTCCTGTAGAATTTGTGATACAATGTCACATGTTCTTTCATGTATTGCTAGAACTGACATATTCTACACTGAAGTCGTTCTGGCAGAGAATATGATGGTATGTCCTGTAGTAGACAGATCGTTGATCAGCACCCTCATGTTCTGTACCTTTTTACTGTAATGCTATCACAGTGTTAGGTGGGTCTGTTTGTACAGTCAGGTCTTCATCCCCCATCATGAAGCATCATAGTTTCTATCATGTCATTAGTAGCAGCCTGCCTAGCGTATTCTCTGCCCATGCCATCTTATTTGGTAGTTTTAAATCTTTTGTAGCAGTTGCAGTATTTCCTTTTGGTTTGCAATATAAATAAAAAACAATGCAGCTTTTTAAAAGGGGGAAAACAGTAGTAAAAAACTAAGAAATGCCATGCTTGTTCACTGTCAGAAAACACAAAGACACCAGAATGCAGATGTGATAGTTTCAATTGGACCAATGTAGGTCAAGAGTTAAGGCCAGCAGGAGGCCCTCATTGGGAGTAATTAAGTTACTAACGCTAGATACAGTGCTTAAACATCAATAAGTACTCCCACAAAATACAAGTCCACCTTCTCTGGTTTTGTTTCATGTACCTTCCTTGAATCTGTACTCAAAAAAACAGGAATCTGACTCTTACCTGATCCTTGCACCTGGTTTCCCACTGGGACTTGCCTGCCTGCTTTGTACTGCCTTAAAGGAATAGTCTGAGCAATCTCGGCAGCCTCTACTGTGTCACATGATACTCCTCCCCTGGCCAATATGGAACCATCAATTTGACATCCTGTTGATGGACTGTATTCTCTGAACTATCCATTCACCTTAAGGTGTTTGGAAAATGGATGATGGTTGATCTTAAAACTGAGAGGCTGGTGGGTCACTACCTAGTGCAACAGTTTAACATTTAATCTTTCTGTCTGTAAAGCCACTAAAAGAAGGCATGGAGTATACAATATATTCGTATATTCCATCCCTAACAAATAGTATTTAAGGGTACTGGATGTTCCCTTCCAGTTGTAAAATATACTTTTTCAGCATTGCTAAGTGTTTTTGGCTAATGTAACAGAGTTGGTGTTCCTCATTCCTTACTCTGTGGCACAGTGTTGCACCAACTCCCATGTCAGAGGCGCTGGTATGTACCAGAGATCAGTTATAGAAATTAGTGTCCATTAAAATTAGATCTAGATGCAGTAGACTTTCCTGTTTTCTCAAGGCTTTTTCAGCTTTAATTTGTCTAATGACAATGCTGGGATAAACTTGAAGTAATAGCTTGATAAGCCACAATTCCTTAACTTGCCTTTTTGCATTTGGCATATGTCAGTTCTGCATGGCCTCAGCTTTTTCAGTTTTGGACTCCAGAATCCTTCTGCCT
This sequence comes from Protopterus annectens, assembly GCF_019279795.1. Taxonomy (NCBI): domain Eukaryota; kingdom Metazoa; phylum Chordata; order Ceratodontiformes; family Protopteridae; genus Protopterus; species Protopterus annectens. The sequence goes on along the minus strand of NC_056733.1, from coordinate 1,143,432,554 downwards.
ATAATTTATTCAAAATTGTGGGCTTCTGCCATACCTAATTTACATTTAACTGAGTTAGCTGTCAGTCTGACAAACTACAATGAATTCAGACTAGCTTGGACTTTATGGAGATGACTCTTCCAGACTTTGGAGAATATTATGAAACCAAACTTGTAGGCAGTGCACATACATGGCATGAGATATTAAGAGTACTGTCTTAAAATCACTGGAATATTGCAAGTCTACCATGGAAACCAAGCGGCAGGACTCCAGAGTGGAATAGTCCATTAAGTGTAGAGAATGGTATCTTTTCTTTTGGTACCAGCACTAATGGAATTTGCCAGTACCACTTTAGACACAAATCTTTCCTTGCCAAATTTTTCTAGTCAATTCATCCACCTGGGGTATAGTATAGGATAAGGGTCTATATTAGATGATCAAACTTTCCAAAGTTCGACTGTCATATGGTCAACACCATATGATCGAACTTTTGAAAGTTTGAATGTTTTAACGGAGATCTCCGTACAGCACAGCACGGGAAGAGTTCTGTTTTTTTGCACTGTAGTGCAATCACAGAGTTGGTATATTTAAAGAGTGGGGGTGTGGGGTGCAGGGTGGCTTGCCCCCCTGCTTAAAATGTTCAGGTAGGTTGTTTGTATATATATTTTTTTTTTTAATTAGATGTTTGAACTTTTAAAAGTTCGATCATATGGTGCCGACCATATGAATGTCGAACTTTTGAAAGTTCGATTATCTAATATAGACCCTAGGATAAGAGTCAGAGTTAGATATATTTAATTTTCTAAAGTCATTGCAAAACCACACAGATCCATTAGACTTGGTATCCAGTTCAGTAGGACTGTTCCACTCTCTTTGGGGTTTTTCTTTTTCTACAAGTTTAAGCATTGACTGCTTCATGCTAGGATTCTGGTATCCTGCATAGTTTCAAATGGACTTTTTTTCAGTATGTACAGTTTCTGTGTTGTGCTGAATTAAACTAACTCTACCAGGCAGCTCAGAGAATAGGGCTTTTTATGTGTGCAAATTGTTTTATTTCTTCTCATTGGGATAAGGATAATATCTTTCTTTTCATAATGTCAGAAGAGGCCGTGGGGGTCCTTATCTTCTCCTACCAATGTGCTAAGTACAGAAGTTATAGCATCTCTCCAAGGTTTCAAAACATTTATGCAGCATATCTCGTCTGTTTTTCCCTAGTTGTCTTAACTTATATTTTACTTTTCTTATTTTTCTACATTTTTATATGGTCCTTGTCACTTACAAGGATTTTCATTTCAGTTTTATGCCCCTTTCCTGAACACCTAAAGCAAACCATCTCAGATGTTTTTATTTTTGGCTGCAGGTAAAGAAACAAACTCAGGTGAAGGCTTATTATTAGTCTTTGATGTGTCTGTGTGTGACTTGGAATCTGTAGTGTCCAGTTGACAGCAGACATTCCTCTAAAGCAATTTACCTTTCAAAAGACTTAAGCTAACTCTGTCATACACATTTTCTTACATTGTTACCAATGTAGGTAGAGTTCTACTTATATTATTTGCATGGGATTTATTTATTTATTTGATTGATTGATTGATTGACTGATTCATTCATTCGTTTACTATTCTTTTGAGCCATGGCCAGGTAATATATTTACAAATAAATATTTGGCCACCAAGAAATATCAACAAAGAAATGTATAACAGTCATAGAAAAATTTTCTTGTGATGGAAATATCTGAGAGAACAAAGAAAAAAAAAGAAAAAAAGAACCTAACATATGTGGTTGGCTAAGAGCAGTGGAGCATCCGTGGAGGCAATGCATTGTCTCAAACTTTTCCAGACTGAGTCTTTGTGGAGGTGCGCAGGAATAGCTTTTCCATAATTTTCAAGGGACTCTCTCCCCTTTATGTCATAAGGAAAATTATTCCATAGTGTCAGTCTTAGAAAGGTAAAAACTTGTTCACTCACTGCAGTTTTAAAAGGGAGCCTGCTAAGGATGATGTTGTTATCCTGGTAGTTTACTATACAGTATACCTGCTGTGTAAAGGAGAGTAAACCTATAGGATGGCAGTAATCCTCTTTTAGTACTTTATATACCAGTGTGCCCAGTAATAAGGTTGCTCTTTCAGTAATGAGAATCCAGTTCATTTTTTTCTGAATAGAAGGCAATGAAGAGTATGAGATTTTGCAAGAAGTGTGAATCTGCAGATCTTATTTTCTGTAACCTGTAGTCTTTGGGTATTGTAGGCAATGACAAATGTCAAAGGGGATATGCCATATCCTAGTTCAGGTAGAAGTACGTTTTTGATTGGGACATTCTTGTTAGTGGTGAAAAAGGGGGAGAAATTCTGTAGCAGAGTTTCAGCTGGGAAAGAACTTTATTAGTGATGTTATCAGTATGGGTGGAGAAGATGAGGCCTAAGAAGTTAATATTCGGAAATAAAAGGGATAATATTGCTTTTATTGTTAATAACAGATTTGCTTGGAAGCCTGTGGGATGTATGTGGTGAGGAAAATAACATGACATGACTTGACATAATATAACATAGAACATAACATAAAACAACATAAAACATAACATAGCATAAAACATAACATAACATGTAACAAAACATAACATAAAACATACATAAACATACCATAACATAAAATATAACATAACATAAAACATACCATAGCATGTAACATAACATATACCATAACATAAAACATAACATAACATAACTTAACACAACATAACATAACATAACATAACACATAACATACCATACAACATAAAATAACATAAAACATAACATAAAACTTAGCATAAAATATAACATATAACATAAAACATAATATAAAACATAACATAGCATAGCATAAATCATAACATAAAATAACATAAAACATAACATTACATAAAACATAACACAACACAAAACATAACATAAAAATATAACATAACATAAAACATAATATAAAACATAACATAAAACTTAACATAAAATATAACTTAACATAACATAAAACATAACATACAGCATAATATAACATAACATAACATAAAGCATAACATAACATAAAACATAACATCAAATATGACTTAAAACATAACATAACATAAAACATAACATAACACAACACAACATATAACGTACAACACAACAGATAACATAACATATTATAACATATAACATAACATAACATATAGCATAACATCAAATGCAACATAACAGTAGTTTTATTTTCATTGACCAGAAGATTGTTAGATGGTGGCCAGATGCACAGAGTGGAGAAAGACTGTTGGAGCGCACATTAGTTATACATTTATTATCTTGAAGAAAGAGGATATTGTCTGCATATAGAATGATATTTAAAGTGGGCAAGTTTTCTGACAAAGTCATTAATGAATAAAGTAAATATTAATGGTCCTAATCCTAAAATTGATCCCTGAAGAACTTCAGTATTCGATGTGCCAACAGAGGATAGCTGGTTATTACAGTGGACTACAAAGGCTTGTTTCTAAGGTAGCTTTCAAACCTGAAGATTATATTTTCATCAAAGTTAAACCTTTTCCAGTTTGTAGGGAAGGAAGTTGTGGTTCACAGTTTCAAAAGCCCTGGTCATGTGTACAAAGATTCCAGCAGTAATGAGTCCTTCATTAGTATTATTGTGAACGGAGTTTACAGCAGACAAAAGAGCCGTGGTAGTACTGAAGGCAGTAATGAAACCATGTTGTTTGTCAAACAGGAAGCCATAATTGTTTATGTGCTTGAGTAGTTGTTTATATAAGATCTTTTTGAATATTTTGGTTAGGGGCCAAAGTGTGGAGAAGGGGCAAAAGTCCCAAAAGTTTATGGGATGGACCCTTAGGAAGAGGGTTGATGATGGAATGTTTCACAACTGGTGGAAAAATTCCTGTAATAAGAGCTAAATTGTGCATGTAGGTCAGTAGTTTGAATTTTTTTTTCTGCAGCTTTCCTGAAGATATCATAGAGAATAGACACTTTTGAGAAGGAGTGTTTCAGATTTTTAGAGGATATCACCCTGAAGAGGAAAGCTGTCACATATTCAGGAGGTACAGTTGAGGTTGATGGTTGTTAGTGGAAGTTGGTGATTTGTGTGCAAAAATGAGTTGGTAATATCTTATATAGAAGAGATGAGAAAACATTTATATTCTTCTGACATATTACTGTTAGAATCATGAGCTGGATTGCTGAAAGAGTTAGTGCAGTTGAAGGCTTGCCCAGAAAGTTATTTTAATTTTTTTCCATAATTGTTGGATTTTTAGAAACTGCCATTTGTTTGGTAAATAGGTATAGTGCCTTAGCAATGTTTGCTGTTAACCTGGTTTATATTTTCCAACTGAGCAATTTGCTATTTTTATAGTTTTGTTTCTGATTAGACTGTGCTTTGTTTCTTTGTTTTATGAGTTTCTTGATGCCCCTTGTAAGCCCGAGGCAAACATGTTCTCTCATTCATCTGCACAGGAAAATGATGTTTTTGACTGAAGAGAGAATAGCAATGTATAAGGTCAAGGCTGTTGCTGGGTCTCTGAGGAGATAGTTGACGAGACTTAGGTGCTGGTCAAGTGTGGGGAATTTATGTTCTGGGAATGGGTGACATGTGACGATATAGGTCATATTGATCTGAAGGACATAACACAACAAGCCTTCCCCTTTATATGATATCTGCTATATGGTGTTGGGCAGTCTAGTGATATTTGTGTAACAATAAGCAGTATTTCAGATGATAAGTTCTAGTGTAGAATGTTTCCCTGATTTCCAGCTGGGTCTTATGTGGTGTTTTACTAGTTGTTCTGTTATACTGTAACAGCAGTTTTCCTTTGGTGCCTATAATATTGCAGTTATTCTAGCATAAAATTATGGTATTTTTATTGCAACCATCATGGAATATTTCTATTAGGGTATTTTTAATAGTGGTAGCAGAGGAGGAGAGGGATATAGGTGGCAGTAATGGTATTGTGTTTATGATTTCCTATAATCAGATTGTCTGTTACCCATTTAGGGGCTTTGTCATTTATTTGGTGAGGTAGTGCAACATATTACTAAGGCGTTGTTATGTTTGATTAATAGCATGACTTCACCACCTGTCCTGGGTCTGGACCTATTATTATAAGTGATTTTATACTGCAATTTAATCCAGGTTGAGAGGCAGAAGTCCTTTAGCCAGGTTTCTGTGACTGCCCGGATGTGTGTTGTTAATGTATGCGTGGATGCACAATAGCTTAAGGACTTTTGCTCTAGGATTAGAATAGGTCTGGGTTAAGGCATTAGCTCAGGATGTGGTCAGGTTGAGTTGGGGGGTATTTAATGAGAAGGGCCAGGGTTAATGTGGATATGTACAGACTGAATAAGTTTCTGCTGAAAGTAAAATAGGCAAGTGTGAAGGAGTCTTTTAAAAATATAACTGAATTTAGTATGCAGCAGAGAAAGAGCAGTATCAGTGATGCAACATGTGAGGCACACTCACATTTGGCGCAGAAGGCTATGAATTCTAGTCCTACACTAGGTAGATTGAATGCTAACTCTGTAGTACAGCATAAGGAGGGTGTTGAACTTCTGATTATTTCATCCATCAGGTAAACTGAGGTCCCATCTTCTTGAGTTGATGGTAGCTCAGGTGGATGTAAAAGAAGCCATTGCACCAACTGGAAAGAGTACAAGTCCTTTATTTTTACACAAAAATAACTCTATTTACCAAATATTTACGTATTTACAGGTGAACTAATATATAAATATACAAATCTGTTTACACATATTCAGAAGTTCCTTTACAATCACGGTACATTTTCATCCCTGTTAAAACTCCACTCTTTATTCCATAACCATCTGATTTTACTTAAGATTATTATTGCTAAAATCCATTTACCATTTAATATAATTTCATTTCATTTATTCTTTGATTCCATATAACCTATATAACATAAAATAGCTGTTTAGCTGTTCTTTTACCATATTCTTTACTTCTATTCTTATAATATTCATATTTAATCATAACCATGTTTATTTTTACAATTTTATATCTATCAAAAAATCTTCCTTACATACATTTCCACATAAATTTTTATTCTTTTACATTTCAAAATTGCATGTTCCGTACCTTCTTATTCTTGGCAATGTAAATATACTCTATCACTATTCTTTTTATATGGCATATTTCCTTTTACTGGCAATTTGTCTATTATCAATCTCCACAAAACGATCTTGACATTCTACATTCTGATTATACCATTTGCTTCTTATTTATATAGCTTTAATTATTTCATCTGTTAGATGCTCCCATGGTTTTACATAGTAATGTTTTATTATTACATTCTTATACCATACTTTTTTTCTCTATCATTAATTTTTATTTTCCACAAAAATAGTTTTTCTTGGTAATATTTTATTTACACATTTATACACTCTTTTTCTAGTTTACTCTTTTTTTACCAAACCTCAAATGTTATCATACTTATAAGACAATCAAAACAGTGAAACCACAAAGGACGCTCCACGGAGAATGGTGAATTTACCACTTTTAATACCAAAGAAAAAAACGACTTTCACCAGTACAACTGGCTTCTTCAGAGTCGTTTAAAACTTCACATTACCATGTATTTATTGCACTCAACCCATAGCCATAGGTTAAAATCAAAACATCACACTACTTAATATGTATATAGTCACACAACATTATTTTTAAAAACATTATATATATGTATACTGTGTGAAAAAAATATATATCTCATATATAATATATATGTAACCATATATATATTGTAACCACACTAATAATAAATAATGCAAAAACATAATAAACATAATTGATTTAACTAATTTAACAATATATTAACAATATATAGTGTTTGCACCCAACTTGACAATACAACATTTCATTGAATTAAATTTGTTGGGATTTCAACTTTAAAAGGGGTTTTAAAGACACACTGTCATTAAGCCCAGGGGATTTTAGTGCATCAAGTCTTAACTGCCATTCTGTTTCTAAGGCACCCACTTTATTTACCATATCCCCACAACCATCAAACTCAAAAATCCATCCTACCACAAAAAACAAGAATTTATTGAAATTGGAACATGTAGTACTGTGTAGGTATAACGCATTGTGTGTATCATTTTTCAAGTAACATTTTCAGGAAAGAAAATTATTCGAATTCCCTGTTACATTTTGATAGTTGTCACCCGTGGCATCAGAGGAAAGGCGTTATCAAGGGGCAAATGGTTAGGACATCAAGATTAGTGAGTGATGAGGAAATTTTCAAGGTGGAGATGTTTAAATTAATTGGAATGTTTTTGGAACGTGGCTACCCTTTGAAATTGCTTCTCAAAATCAAAAAGGATGTGGTCAGAGGTAGGGCTACTAAGTTTATTCCCATTTTGCATTCGGGGGTTTCAATAAGTAGTAAAACTGATGGCAAGTATTCTGGAGCTTGTCTTGTGTTAAACTACAACAATAGAGCACCGGATTTAGGTAAAATGGTGAAAAGCCTTTAAGTGATGAATGGAGAGGGATAGTGGGCCCTGATCCTCTGATTGTTTATGGTAGAGGTGACAACTTGAAGGGAATGTTGGAAAGAAAAGCCAAACCTCAATTTAAATCAAGTATGAGGAAATGTGGGGCATGTAGGTGGTGTAGATTTATCAGTGAAGGATCATATATATGTGTGTGGGGTTACAAATACACTATACCATGTCCTGGTCAATGTAACTGTAATACTAAAATTTGTATGACATGTGAGGCATTCTACATAGGTAAGACCATTAGGAGGTTAAAAGACAGGATATCTGAACACGTTAGATCTATTAGAAAAAATGATACACACAATGCGTTATACCTACACAGTACTACATGTTCCAATTTCAATAAATTCTTGTTTTTTGTGGTAGGACAGAGTGGGTTTTTTATGTGGTTGTTATCATACTTATATTTATACAGTTTTACTACTAGTCTCTCATCTTTTTCATTTATCCACTTTAACACTTTGTACAAATTTAATGAATCAGTGTATACCACTGAGCTAATTAACACTGAACCTCATTCTTCATTATTTATATAGAAAACTCCTCTTTTTACTGGATTTAATCTAGAACCCCATATAAATGAAAACAAACATCTGTAACAATTCCTTTTAGAATACTGTTGGCAACATAAATGCACTTGCTCAGTATATTTTTTCCTATCAGTACTGGATTTATCTAATAAGCCTTTTTTTCTGAATGATAATTTTAATGTTCTCCAGAAAAGAGACTTGCTCAGTATATTTTTTCCTATCAGTACTGAATTTATCTAATAAGCCTTTTTTCTGAATGATAATTTTAATGTTCTCCAGAAAAGAGATGTTTACTTTACTTTTTCTATTTTTCCCATTGGATACTTACTTACATCTTTATTGCAAAATTTTATACTTAATACAGATATTTAATTCACTGTAAAATACACACCCCCAATCTTCACTACATCACCTAAACCTCTTTATTTAAAGCCATTCCTATCAAATGATACACTCATTTATGTAAATTATTAGTTCTTTCATCCAAATTGTGTTTTTTTTTGCAGTTATTATAATGCCATCTGCATATGTTAACAGAACTGGAATTCTTAGTGCTTCAGGTGTTATATACCCCACCTCCTTCATTTTGTAATTTATTTCACACACTATCACATTCACAACTAATGCAAAGAGTGTACAACTCATTGGACATCCCTGTCTTATGCTGCTTTTCATATGTACCTCTTGGCTTATTATTATTATATGCTGACAATCTCCCAACATTCTCACTTATATTATATTCTTTCATTATTACCCGTAAGATTTCATGTCCAGTTGTGTTGAATGCCTTATTAAGGTATCCTATCATGATTTTCACTTCTTTTCTGTTCATAGTATCAGCCACAATTTATCTATCATTAATAACTCTTGACAACCCTTCCCCTTTATATGATATCTGTTATCTTCCATAATACTTTCCATTTTAGTTTCAAATCTATTTTGCATTATTTTCATAAAGATCTTACAATCATTATTATTCAATATTCTTGGTCTCCATGTTTTATTTATTTTCTATCTTCCTTCTTCCATATGAATTTAAGTATTCCACAACATAATTCTTTATACATAAAAACCTTCATTAACCATTCATTCAAAATCTTTAAAAAATATTTTTTGCCAATCCCTTACATTTTTATACATTTCATACTCTATTCCATTTGGCCCTGCAGCCCATTCTATATTTACTTGTAATGCTTTACCTAGCTCAATTAAAGAAATCTCCTTTCCCATCTCCTTATTCTCTCTTTCTGTTAACTTTTTACTTTCCATGCTTTTTTCACGATCTTTTCATTCTTTCAACATTTCTTGTACATATTGTTCTATACTATTCATAATCTTTTCATGAGTTCTTTCTAGTTCTCCTTTAATATTTTTATTTCTCTCATTACACTTCCATCTTCCTTTACTAATCTGAATAAGTAACTCAATACTTCTCTTTTTCCTTGTAAAATATCTTTGTTTATATAACAATTCTTGTATTTTTTTCTTGATTTCTTTCATAGAATTCTTTTTCTTTGTCAAAGTACTTTCTATCACTATGTTCTAAATCTTCCAATGTATCATTACATGTTCGTTTGTATCTTTCTTTCTCTATTTTTACACTTTTGCCATGAGGTGAGCTGTAACCTGTCCCAGCTCCTGTCTTTTGGTGCCCCCTCAATGTTCTTAACTGAGTGTGCCGGGGGAATGAAGTGAAATCTCTGCACAATGGTTGGCCATCTACAGACCCATAGGTCTCACTAGTCTCATATCTAAAGCCATGGAAAGAATTATCATGGAAATGATCTATAATGACATAGTAAACCTCCAGAGATTCAACACAACCCAGTTTGGTTTCATCAATGGCAGGTTATGCCTACTCAACCTGGTGGACTTCTTTTAGAAGGTAACCAAGGCAATGGATGAGGGCAGAATGGTTTACATTACCTACCTTGACTTGGCCAAGGCATTTGACACAGTACCCCACACATGGGCATTGTTGATAAATATAAGAGGTTAGATACAAGCCCTTATATCACCTGGTGGATATCCAGCTGATTCACAGAGAGGACCCAGGAAGTTAGAATTAGGGAGTCCACCTCTACAAAGAGGCCATTCACAAGCAGAGTCCCTTAGGGATCGGCCCTGGGGCCACTCCTTTTGGCATTTACATCTCTGAAATCAAGACCAATGTAAGTGACTTCTGGCTGACTAAATTTGCTGGTGATTGCAAATTAGGAGATGTCATTGAATCACTTACTGACACAAATGTTTTCCAGGAGGAGCTGACAGACAAATAACTGGTGTCAGAGCCATGGACTAAAATTAAATGCAAAGAAATGCATAATAGTATCCTTTGGGAAGTCATCAGTCCCTGGTAACTGTCATAGTGACAACACACTCCTTGAGTTGATCTAGTAATCAGGGACTTAGGGACACTCATAGTATTCTATTCTATGCTTTGACCATCAAATGCTATGGTAGTGAGCAAATCATTCTATGTTGTGCAACTTATAAACAAAGGTATGGCATCTATGTCCAAGGAAGTCATTGTTTCATTGCATTTGGGATCCATCAGACCTATCACTGAGTACAGTGCCCCCTTTGTAATGTGCCTAAATGGGCATATCCAACAACTGGAACATCCACAGAGGTTTCTCACTAAAATAACACAGGCTGTAAGTAACATGTCCTATGCAGACAACCTCAAGGCCCTATCCCTATATTCTGTCTCCTACAGGCTGTTTATCAGACATCTATGCCTGGCATATAAGGCATTGTGAGACCCCATTCTGATGGACCTCCTGCATATCCTCAAAACAAGCAGTACCAGAATTACCCATTATAAATACTTAAACCTCGCCTGTGGTATAAATAGGACATGCTGGAGAGACAGGTATTTATCCCAGAGACTACCTCTTCTCTGGAACAGGCTCCATCCATATGAGGCAGAGTTTTCCCTTAACCCAATTGCATTTGGATGGGAAACAGGAAATTCATCCCTTGTTTGGCACCTATGTCTCTAATGGACAAAGGCAGCCTGCTTCTAAATGTTTCACCTCCCAAGCCCCTTCTCAAATTCCAGATTATCTTTCCTCCCCATAGTTTCTCTATTTGCAATCTTTCTTCATTTGTTAAAAATTTGTGTCTTCCAATATAATTACATCTACATCACTTGTATTACACCACTCCAAAATTCCCATTCTTCTTACTATATTCTTAATACTATTCACATTTACAGAGAGCCCTAAAAATTTTCCCTTTTCCTTAGATTCGTGGTTTCATAAAATTCACAGATAATTACTAGGTTAGCTTTCTTAATAGGTCATTCTAAGCTTGACTAATTTTTTTCCCAAAAGTGGCAGTCAAACACTGTGCCTTGTGTCCGTAAATCAAACATCTTAACTATTATACGAAGCCCAAATCTTTAGCTGTATGTATTCGTTTTCATCCATTTCCTTTCTTTTTTCTTTTGTGTTTATCCCTTTAATCTTTTTCTGTTTTTACCCTTTTAGAAAATAGAATTCTTGTTTTTCTTTTACTAAATCCCAGTTTATGTATTCTTCACTTATTTCAGAACCTTCTTCTTTGTCCTCTTTATTATGTTTTTCTCATATAATTTTTCTTCTATTTCTGCTACTAACATTTCTACTCTGTGTTCATTTTTTTCTTTCTTTTTCTTTTCCCGTACTGTTAACTTCAGTTTTGTAATCCATCCATAAATGTCCAACTATGTTATATTTATAACATTTCAAATTCACATTGTTTTATATCATGTCCCATTTCCCCATAAATATAACATTTTCTTTTGTCACAGTTACTTACCAAATGTCCTTCTTTTCCACAAAAACAAAGTTTTGGGCTGTCCCCAGTATTTTACAACACCACTGTTCTCTTCCACATTTATCGTGCTTGGCATATGTATATTTGTTTCTATTTCTTTTTTAATAAAATATTATAATCCTATCCACCAGTCCATATCTCTCTCTTATCATAAACTATTACAATGCCCAGTACTTCCTTACATAAAGCTTTCAAATGTTCTTTCAAAGTCAATCTTTCTACCTCTGTTTGAAATTGTACACGAATCTTCTTTTTTGTTTCTCTGATAAATGCTTTTATCTACAGGTAAGAGACTTTGTTTTTTTTTTTTCATAGACTCCAAGAACATTTTTCATTGAAAAACAGTCTCAGGTATAATGTCACAAACATATGCTCTTACCTCATGTGCTTCCAAAGGAGCTATTGAATTTTCCCACACTTCGTACCTGTACATTTTTTTGACTTCTTTACTTTAAATCCTTACCAAGTACTTCCATTTTTCAATTTTTTCTGCCTTCTTTTCTGCTACTCCACTTTTGCCTTCTTTTCCTTTCTCAGCATATGTTTTCTTTTTCATCTCACCACTATTCTTCAGGATTGTCTCTGCATCTTCCCTTTGGATTTTCTCCATAAGCCCCCCCCCCCCCAAGAAACATCTCCTTCATTTTCTATATCACTCTGCACCACCATGTCTTTACATAAATCATCCCACAACCTTCCCGACTGGATTGTTGTAATTATACATCATCATTTGCTGACTCTTCTCCATCAAAAAGGTTTCTTTGAAACATTTTCTCAGAATCCTGAAAATCTCCAGTCTTAATATTTGCTTTCTTCTTCATTTCTTTCACTACTCTATCATCTCCTTCTCTCTCTATCTGCTGCCTTGTTTCTCCAGGCCATCTCTGAGCCTGAAATGGAAACAGGAAGTGCTCCACCAAAATGGGTCCCACTCACAATGATGAGTAGACTAAGTTTCCTGATGCCTTGGCCAAATTTCCCCAACAGTATAAATACCACATTGTGTCTCCCCTGAAAATAGACCAAAAACCTAATGTGACTAACTGATTTTAAAAAGGATCAATAAAAAAATAAATAAAATATGAGGAACTACTTTCTAGATGCATAGGTGAGGCATTTGCTATAGCAAGGGAGTGAGAGGTGAAAAGAACATTTTGTTAATTTGTTTTATGGGGTTGAAGAAGGAAGTTATTAAAAAGAGGGGGATGATATGTAGGACAGAGGAAGATGAGCATGCTAGGAAGTGTATTGTTTATGAGATTTGAGAATATGTATGGAAGGCAAAGGTCTGAGAGTCCTGGATGTTAGATCACCCTGTCACTGAAGTTGTGAGATGTATTAAAATACATAGGGTGGTAAGGAGAAATGTAGGTGGCAGGAGTAATGTCAGGGTGGTAAGTATGAAGGAAGGATACCTCCTATCTTCCACCTAGGCTGTAGTCTGCACAAAAAAGTAAGCATGTCAAAGCACTCCCTAGGCGTAATGAGTGATGAGAGGAGAGTGTTGTGGAATAGGGTAGGAGGGTAATAATGAAGACGTATGGAAAGTAATTAAATATGGATAACCCTATCTGCCACTGAAAAAATCGGCTGAAAAAATATAAAGATCTGATTATTTGTCACCGATGCATATTGCAAGCTATGAAGAGAAGAGATTGCTGCAGAAGTAGATGGAAAATGTTTACCTCTCTTCTACCTAAGCTTAAAGAATGAAGAGAGGAGAGTATTTTATTTTATTGGGTTTTATTGAAATCAGAAAATGTATTACCAAAATGGTATATTTTTCATTTCAACCTGCACTTGTTCTTTTTTTCCCCTTATGTTGTGTATCATAGTCATGATTGGAGATGCCAGTAAGTTGACATGACTTCTCCAGTTGCATCTCCATTCAGCTTTGAGGATGTGCTTTTTGAGGAGAGTGAAAGAAACTCTTCAAAATGCTGTATCAGAGAAAATAATAAAAAAGAAAAGATATCGTATATGATTGGACTACTTTATTGGTATTGTTGTATGTACCCCAGCCCAGTAATACAGCTGAAGTCAAGAGTCTCAAGAGTTCGATCCCAGCCAATGTCAATCACAGACATGAGCAGGGTAGCTGCTGAAAGCCTGAGGTATCGTTTTTTGCACATGGATGAGAGTGTATCTCACTTAGCTTAATTTGTAGAATTATTCTAAAAATAAATCTGCTATGGGTTGAAATGAAAATATGCTGCCAAGTAAGGAAGGCTCTAAACTTTGCACTCCCTGCGATATATTTTCTGACCATTGAATGAAAACTGTATTTATTTTCGGGTCACCTAGAATGGCAACATGATGCTAGCCATGAAACTAAGAATTACAAAACTAAAAAAAAAAGCCAGGAATAAATAAGTCTCCCCTACCAATGTAGTACACACTATTTTAGTTGGTCATTTAGTACAAGATTCAGTGTAAATTTAAAGTTTTGCTGTATACAATAGGCATTCTAGCTTGCATTTTGTTTTAGACTGTTTGGGTATACATTCTGTGGTAGTGAATACTGTAAATACAATACTATTTGGCAGTACATTTTCTGATTTTAAAAACCCAGAAGAGACAGCAACCTTAGCAACAGGAAAAACAATACTCTACTTAAGCGAACCTGCAAGTTATCCTAAAAACTATTGACAAATAACTTGCTTTCTGATGATGTTAACTGGAATTGCTGCCATCAGAGTTTGTAGTCATTTAGAAGAAAACTCATTTATGGTAATGGAACAAGAGGGTAACAAAAGAAAGTCATATGGAACAAAGGATCATTTGTTGTTAAAGTCAAAATGCAGAACTGTAAAAAGGGTATGGCATGGATAGACTACAAAAAAGCATTTGACAGTATCCCACATTCATGGATAATAGAGTGCTTAAAAATGTATAAGATACACCCTACACCAATTGATTATATTACAATGACCATGAAAGAGTGGCAAACCACTTTGCAGTTAAGCCATGATAAAGGACAAATTATTATTCCATGGATAAATGAAGGGTGATATTCCGGGGTGACTCTTTGTCACCTCTGCTCTTTTCTCTTGTCCTTAACCAATTAAACTGTCTACTTAACAGATCAGGTCATGACAGCTGTTTGGCTCCAAGAAAACAACAGTGTAAAGACTCCTCATCATCTTTTTTTGGATGATTTAAAACTGCATAGTTGATAAGACAAGGAACCGAAGGCACAACTGCAAGTGTCAAAACATTTCTAGATGATATAAAAATGTCATTTGGTCTTGACAAATGTGCAAAAGCAACCTTTAAAGCAGGAAAGCAGCAGCACAAAGAAAACATCAGTTTGGGACAGGAATATGATATAAAAGAACTTGAGCAAGAGGGGTTATATAAATATTTGGTTCATAGTACTAATCTATGAACCTATGAAGAACTTGAGCAAGAGGGGTTATATAAACATTTGGGAACTGATACAGTATCACCAATAAAACATGAACAAATGTGAATAAAACATAGTAAGGAATATTTTAGAAGACTAAAAGTAATACTGAAAACATAGTTGACATCTAGGAACAAAGTCCAAGCTATAAACCAATTTGATCCTCTTGTCCTTACTTATAGTTTTGGAGTGATTGACTGGTTCCAAAAGGAGTTGGACAGGTTGGAGAGGAAAACAAGAAGGATGCTTCATGCTTATGAAATGATTTATAAAATTCAGTCTATATCAAGACTATATATTTCCCATTCTGAAGAAGATATGGGCCTCCTCAAAATTGATTACATGTATAGATTTACAATATAGGACTGCATACATATTTGCTGACCTCACAAGATCCACATGTAGTGAAAGTTTTAAAATATGTGGAAAATAAGTCTAAGATGACTTCCCTGCTTAGTTTAGCAGAAGCATATTGGTGTCAAGTGGGAATGGAAATTAAACCAGAAGTAGATACAAATTAGACAGCAACTGAATTTGCCATAAAACAAAAGAAAGAATATAAGCTTAAGGATCAAATGAGAAGGCAAGAAATTTGGAAAATGCATAAATGTAGTTGCAAGTATAGAAACCTCTTGGAACAACCTCATATTAATCAGGATCGAACACAGGAATGGTTAGGGAGAATTGAATTTAAACAAAAAGACGAAAGGGTAATATTGGTGGCCCAAGATAGTGGACTATGCATACACTGGTTTACAAAAGTCCATTGAACATATGGGAAAAACAGACAAATGTAAGTTTTGTAAAACAGAATTGGAAATGGTCGCACATATTGTTTCTGGTTCTGATATACTAATGGCAGAAGGACTGTGTACTCAAAGGCATAATAATGTGGCAAGACTGTTGCATTGGGGATTGTGCAAAGATTATAACATGGAAGTAGCTGAAAAACACTGGAAATGTGAGCCACAAAGCATTATTGAAAATAAAGTTTATATTACACAGGGTCATCCATTACCAACAGTTCAAAAAATAGATGCGAGAAAACCAGATATAATAGTCCATAAAAAGAAGACAAATGTAGCATTTATCATTGAAATTGCTACACCCAGTGACCACAGTGTCTTATGTACAGAGAAACACAAAGTCATAAAATACCAGCATTTGCAGGCAGAAATGAGGGCAGTGTGTAAGAAGGATACTCACTTCCAATAGTAGAAGGAGCAACAGGCCTTATAAAAAAGAATTTACAATCGCACTTAGGTATGTTAAAGACACATGTAATTCTATATGAATTGCACAAGGAGTCATTAATAGGCACATAGTAGGTGCTGTGAAGAGCACTTCTGGCTAACATCAAATATTGAAACAATACTAATTTCATGAACTTTAATCATACTGTGAGATAGGAATGAGTTATTTTTGCATCACGGTATTAGAAACCCATAATACTTGGATAAATTTAAAAAAGAAGCATATCATGGACATTATAGTGTCACCACACTGACACAGCATTCAACTATTCCTAAGTCATCTAGAAATTTATCACTGAGCATTGCATGGGACAAAAAAGATAAGAAAGAAAGAAAACTAAAAAGAGATAATTATGGAAGTAGAGTAGACTTGAGGTACCTCACTGAGTATCTTTTGTTATTTATTTATTTACTTATAGTTTGTTGACTGGGTTAGTCTGACTATACTAGTGGCTTCTTTATAGGGGAGACCTGAGATGGTATCTGTACTACTCACAGTCATTTGAACAGATTATCTTTGAACTTCCCCTAGTCTTCATTGTTGTGAGTAGGGCCCATTTTAGAAGAGTGCTTTATGTTTCCATTACAGTAGCAGGGGTGACCTGGACAAACATGGAGGCAGATGGAGAGAAAAAAGGAGTAGATGGAACAGTGAGTGAAATGAATGAAAAAGCAAATATTGAGATGGGAAAATGTGTACAGGATTCTGAGGAACTGATTCAAAGAAACCTGTTTGATAGAGATGAACCAGCAAATGATGGAGGATGATTTACTTAAAGAAATGCTGGTGCAGAATGAGCCAGAAAATGAAGGAGCTGTTTCCTGGGGGGACATTAAGGAGAAATACAAAAGGAGGATGCAGAGACAATACTGAATAATATAAAAGAAAACATATGTAGAGAAAGTAAAAGAAGACAAAAGTGGAGTAGCAGAAAAGAAGGCAGACAAAAATGAAAAATGGAAGTATGTGGTAAGGATTCAAAGTAAAGAAGACAAAGAAATGTACAGGTATGAAGTGTGGGACAATTTAATAGCTCCTTTGGGTATAAAAGCCCATGAGGTAAGACATTTATTCTTATTAATAAAGAGGATTTTTCTGACATTATATTGTTTTTTAATGGAAAATTTTCTTGGAGAATATAAAAAAGAAAAGATTGTTACATATTGAATCTTTATGTGATAAAAGGCGTTGTTTGCAAATTCCCTGTGGCAAGAGAGCAGCCCCATGCTGCCATGCCCACAACTTCAGTAAACAAAAGGGGGAGGGGGAAAATCAAGCAAAGGTCCCCAAGGAACACAGACAAATATAGGCAGCATCAGGCAGGCTGGCAGGAGGGGCTGTCAGTGGCAGTAAAAAGTAAAATGTAGTAATAATGGGCAGTGCCTTTATAATTTGTGGTGGACCACGCTGTGGGCATGGCGGCAGGGGTGTTCTTTTAAGCAGGAACAGGCAAGCCATATTTCTCTGCTTCTGATGAATGTGAATGTCATGTGTGTCATGTGTCAACAGTACCTGTCTGCTGCCCTTGCTGCCTGCCTGCCTAACGATAAAAGCATTTAACAGAGAAACAAAAAAGAACAGAGATAGAAAGAGAGACTTTGGATATTTGATAGCTTTATGTAAAGAAGTACTGGGTATTGCAAAGGTTTATGACAAAAGGGGTTTATGAAGTGCTGTCTGCGATGTTAATATTGTGTCAAAAATAGAAAGAGAAAATATATAAAACATGATAAATGTGAAAGGGAATAGGAGTGTTGTGAAATAAAAACATCTCAAAATATTTTTTTTTTGTAAAAAAAGGACATTTGATTTTATGGAGATGTGGGATATTATGCAAAAAATGAATGTGAATTGAAATGTGATAAATGTAACAAACTTGAAGACTTATGGATTAATTGCAAAATGAAAATAATAAATAATAAAAAGGAAAAAGAAAATGAAAGAGAAAAAGAAACATATTGATGGCACTTTTCAAGTAGTAGAAATAGAAAAACTGGACGAGAAAAAAAAATAATGAAGACGGCATAGAAGAAGGTTCGGAAATAAGTGAGGACATTAACTGGGAGGAAGTAAAAGGGAAAAAAAGAATTCTATTGGTAAGAGAATAAAAGAAAAAATAAAGGGATAGTTACAAAAGAGAAAATTATGGAAATGGATGAAAAAGAATGCATACAGCTAAAGACTGTGAATTGGTATAATGGTTAAGATGTTTAACTTCCTGACACAAGTACAGAGTTTGATTTTCCCCTTTAGGAAGGAAAATTGGTTAGGTGTAGAATAGCCTGTTATGAAAGCTAGCCCAGTAATTAGCTATGAATTTATGAATCTAAGGAAAGTGAAAGTTACAATTTTAGGGTGCTTTCTATAGATGTGAATAGTCTTAAGAATCTAGTAAGAAGAATAGGAATTTTGGAGTGGTGTAATGCATGTGATATAGACGTAATTATACTAGAAGATTTTTAACAATGAAGGAAGATTGCAAACAGAGAAACTATGGTGAGGAAAGATAATCAGGAATTTGGGAAATGATAAATGTTCTGGAGTAGCCATATTCTGTAGGGGGAAAAAAAAAAAATATATATATATATATATATATATATATATATATATATATATATATATATACACAATGTATATAAGGATTTTTAATGAATGGTTAAATGAAGATTTTATGTATAAAGAATTATGTAGTGGAATACTTAAATTCATATGGAAAAAGAAAGATAGAAGAAAATTATAAAAACTGGAGACCAGTAGTATTGAATAATAATGATTATAATATCTTTATGAAAATGATACAAAAGAGATTTGAAACTATAATTGGAAATATTATGGAAGATAGTATAGAGGGGAAGGGTTGTCAAGAATTATTGATGACAGTTAGAGAAGTCGTAGATGATATTATAAACAGAAAAGAAGAAGCAGAAATTATGATAGGAGACCTTAATAAGGCATTTGACACAATTGGACATGAAATCATATGCTTAATAATGAAAGACTATAAGTGAAAAGTTAGGAAATTATGTTTGTCAGCATATAGTAATAATAAAGTAAAAATACTTGTAAATGGCTGGTTAAGAAGAAATAACGCAAACATGCCTTTATTGGTGGACATATAAAATATCATTCGGAAAAAAGGCTTATTTCATTAATTCAGTACTGATGAGAAAAACAGCATTCTTAGTAAGTGAAGTATGCAGTAGTATATTTGAAAAGTAATTATTGCTGATATTTTATTAATTTATATGGTGTTCTAGATTAAACCCATTAAAAAGAGTAGTTTTGTATATAAATAAGGAAGAAGGAGGTTTAGGGTTAATTAATCCAGTAGCATTTGCTGCTTCATTAAATTTGTACAAAGTGTTAAAGTGGATAAATGAAAAAGATGAGAGATGAGTAGTGAAAATGTATAAATATAAGAATGATAAATTGCGGTGTATGTTAAAAAAGAACAAAAGAGATAAACAGTGTATAAATGAAATAAAATGTTACCAAGAAAAAAATATTTCTGTGGAAAATAAAAATTGATGATAGAGAAAAAGATAGAAAAGTGTGGTATAAGAATGTAATAGGTTCATAGGTTCATACTAGGCTATCTGCCCTAGGGCATTTATAAGCTTAGCCAGAGTGTGTTTGGCTTTTGCCACCCATTTTAAATTAATTTTGCTTTGCCCTTTTTTGAGGTTAGTATACTGTGCCTCTGTCTAACAGTGACACAGAAGTGATACCCGGGGTAAACCTACGTTCTCCCATCCACTCATCAAGATTCCTCTTGAAGAGAGTCAATGAGGGACTCTGCCTAATCTGGACTGTGATTTTATTCCAGAGTGAAGGGAGCCTCTGGGTTATGAATCTGTCCCTCCAGCATGTCCTATTTATTTCAGTGCTGAGGTTCAAGTCTCTCAAGCACGTAGCTCGATGGGATTTGGATTTTCTGAGGTGCAGCATGTCCATTAATTCCGGGTTGGACATGGCTTTATACGTCAGGCACAGATCGCCTCTGAGCAGGCGGTATGCTACTGAGTAGAGCTGGAGTTTCTTTAACCAGGCAGCATATGGCATCTGTTTGAGCCCTTTGATCCTCTTGGTGAGGTACTTTTGGGGTCTTTCCAGTTGCTGCAGGTGTCTGGTAAGGTACATCCCAAAAGGGGCATTGTACTCAATTATGGGCCTGATGAGGGATGAGTAAAGAGGCACGATGACCTCCCCTGATCTTGATGTGAATTCCTTCATGATTAGGTGGGCTATATAAAATGTTTTTCTAACCACTTTGGCCACATGGTTGTCAAATAAGAGATTGCTATCAACTTGGGTACCCAGGTCCCTAATTACTTTTTTTTTTTTTTTTTTTTATTTAACATTTGTTAACTGGGAAAGTCCGACTTGGAACGAAGCCAATTTTCAGCGGAGGCCCGGGGAAAAAGGCTCCAGATGCATGTCTTTGTATGATTACCACCTATGTGGTAATTTGTGAGCACTTTGTTTTTGCCGAAGGGGATGACTATACACTTTTTGGCATTTAGCTTGAGGCCATGGCTCTGGCACCAGTTGTCTGTTTCTATGAGGCCCTTTTGGTGGATGCTTGTGTCGGCGGGAGAGTCGATTATGGCACCCAGTTTGCAGTCATCTGCAAACTTGGTCAGCCACAGTCCTTCCGTGTTTGCCTGTACCTCCGAGAAATATATACCGAACAAGAGAGGTCCCAGGACTGAGCCTTGTGGGACGCCACTTGTAACTGGTTTGGAGTCTGACATGGCTCCAGCAATTCTAACCATGTGGGTTCTGTCCTTGAGCCAGTTTACAACCCATCTAGTGACATAGAGGTTTATATTTAAGCTGGTGAGCTTATCTATAATGCCCGAGTGGGGTATTGTATCGAAGGCTTTTGCGAGGACCAGGTAGGCTGTGTGGACCACCTTTCCCTCGTCAATGGCCTTGGTGACTGTTTCAAAGAAATCGACCAGGTTTAAGAGGCAGGATCTGCCCTTAAGAAAGCCAAACTTGGTAGGATCCAGTGTCTGTAGGTCCCCAATATCTTTATTTATGAGGTCCATGATGATCCTTTCCATAGCTTTGCAGACCAAGCTAGTCAAGCTTATGGGGCGATAGTTTCCAGAATCTGTTGAGGCACAACCTTTGTGGAGAGGGACCACTGTTGCTGTACGCCACTCTTTGGGTACATATCCTGTAGTAAGGCTGAGATTGAACAGTAGTTTTATGTTTGGGTTTAGCTCTTCTTGGAGTCCATGTAGGATGCAGCCCGGGACACCGTCTGGTCCTATTGATGCTGTGTTTTTTGTTTTGGAGAGGGCAGCTCTTACCTGAGCATCTGAGATGTCAGGGGGGAGCACTCTGCTGGAATAGATATTCACCCTTTTGGTGGGGAGGGCGGGGAGACGTTTGTGCTGAACCTGTCAGCTAGGATGTTGGCAATGTCTGTGGGTTCGGTGTATTTTTTGTCATTTTGGACTAATTCTGAGCATATCTGGGAATTCCCACTCAGGTTCTTAACATAACTAAAGAAAGCCTTGTGATTATCCTTAGTGTCCTGTGCAATTTTTCTCTCGAAGCTGGCCTTAGACGATTTTATGAGTGCCCGTAGTTTTTTTCTAATACTGATCAGAGATGCCTTCCCTTTTTGGGATTTTGCTCTATCATGTAGTAGCTTCCTCCTTTTATTGTATAGTTTGTTTATGGCTGGGGTCTACCAGACAGGACAACTGCCTTTGGAGGATTGGGTCTTGGTTTTATTTGGGATTGCATGATCCATGCATTCCTGAAGGTGTTCATAGAATGCGTTTATAAAGGATTCTGAGGTCTGGGCCGTATTTGCCACAGGCCCGAGGGCTTTGAAGGATTCTACCTCGGTTTTGAGGAGTGTGAAATTTGCTTTAGAGAAGTTTTTCACTGTGGTTTTCTGGGCAAGGGGGTGGGGTCGGGATGTGAATATCCAGTGAGATTAGTTTATGGTCTGATCTTACCAGTAAGGGATTTCTTATCCCTTTTGATACCTATGGAGGTGGGCTTGTCTTTTGAGCCTTGCCTAAAAAAGGCACTATGGGGGTAGCAAGAGCCTTTGCCAATATCCGAAAGCCCAGGGGTGACATGTGCAAGCCGTCCCTAGCAAAGCTTCGTGGCTTGTCGAGCATGTCATCCCAGGCTGACAGGCATTGGATCCCCTTTGAATGACACCAATACTTAAGCCAATTGTTGAAATTGATCATCTTGTCTTCATATTGTGGCATCATTCTTGGTGAGGGTAAGATGCTACTCAAGGTCAGGGTCCTACCGGCCTGGACTACATGCTCAGAGAGCTCCTCTATGTCTCTTTTCATGTAGTCCAGGGAGGTACGTCTCAGTTCATTCACACCAGCATGGACAATGACTGAGTCATATTTGTACTTGCCTTGGAGTGACCTGAGTGCATGTGTTATGTGGCGGATCTTAGCGCCCGACAGGCAGCTCACCGTGATCTTCTCCTTGTTCAGCCTGGTGAGCGGGACGTCAGTGTGCCTGATGATAGAGACACCTATTACAAGTGTATCAGGTGTGTTGTTTAGCCTTAAGGGCTGTGACTGTTCGGCACACTGGCTTTGTGAGCTATGTGTTGCACATGTTTTGTTTTGGGGTAGCGGTTGCTTGGGTGTCTGCTTTGGAGGTCTCTGCTGCTTAGGCAGATTTTTATTTAGAGCCTCCAAGTATGTTTTTGTTTGTTTATGTGTTTGGTTTGCTGTCATGGTAGGTCTATGTGAGACTGGAATTGTAGTGAGTGTGGTTTCCTTCTCCTCCTGACTGGTTATGCCAGTACTGAGTTGAGAGAGCTTAGCCTCCAGTTTGGCTATATGATTGCATCTCTCACATGTGTTGGAATTTGTTGGGAGGAGGAGAGGGTTGTCTGTGTACATGAGGCAGTTGTAACATTGCCTCAAGATTCCCAGATTCACCAGCTGGACCAGAGAGGAGATTGACAACTGACCTTTGGACATGCTAGAATAGTATTGGGAATTCCTTTATAATTGAAAAAAGGGCCAATGGGGAACAAGGTACTCAAGGGGAGTTTGTGAGGGTGTAGTGCTTTTAATTTTTTAGTGCTGACTTAGTGAGCAAGTGCCAGGTAACTTAAATGCAATGTGTTACAGGTAACTTAAATGCAAAAATGAAAAACAGTAACTTTCTTTCAAGTGAAACAAGGAAATAAGTACAGTAAACAATGCAGATATCACTAGGGATCCACAGAAGCGCTGAAAAGCCACGTTTTAGGTGGAATTAGCATTTCAGGGAAATAACAAGCAAACAAACAACAAGCATACAAACAAAGCTAGATTCAGCAGGCCTGGATCTAGTCTATGCTACAGCAAACAAGGTGTACCAATTTCAGTAAGAAGCAGTTCAAATATGCAGGCACTATAAGCCTTTAACCAGAAATTCCCAGCTCAGAAGGGCAGAGTCCAGCCTCTCCTCCCACAAGAGTGTAGACCACGATCCCTCTTAATAACTGGCCCGAAGCCCAAGTGCTTAAACCAGAACTAATACACTTTTAGAATAACAGCACTGAGCCCTCAATCAGCAATTTCCAACTTAGAAGGATGTAAGCTACCTGTTCTGCCACTACAGTGCAGATCACAAACCTTCTTAATGTAAAACAACTGGTCTGAAGCCCAGGTGCTTAAACTAAAAGGCTTAGAATGAGTTACACCAAGCAGTAATAAATACAATTGAGTACTTTTAAGATGACGCAAAAGCAAAATAAAGTAGGAAGAAACAGAAATACAGTAAAAGCAGATATTTTTTTTTTTTAAGTGGAAAGAGAGAAAGGAAAGAGAGAAAGGAGTAGCAGAAAGTAAACTGATTGGCCTTCTCAAATGTTCTCCCTGTACTGGGTAGAATGAGGTAATGAGACTAGACTGGGAGGAGGGTCCCAGATCAAATTTACACTAGGGGCGGGCAACTGAGAAGCCACCAACTATAAAAACACTATACCAACAGAGGGTGGGAAACAAACTGCAGAAATGTTTCTCACACCTGAAAAGCAGCAGTGAGCCTTTAAATGAAAGTTTTAAACAGCTAAAGGAGCCTCTAGAAAAAAGAGTTTAACTGCAACAAGTTATCAGAAACAAACAACCCAACAGATGCTTAATAAAAGTGGACAATTTCCAGTTAATACCTCACACACAGTGAAACTAGCTAGAAAAATACACAGTACACAAAGTGCTATAAATAACAAAGAAATAAAGAACAAAATAAACAAAAAACAGGATACTTAATGTTATATATTATAGCTCCGAGTTTCCTCAGTGTCCTTCCTTCGATAAGCTCAGTGTGAAATGGCAGAACACTCACAACTGAACTTCTTAGGTAACAGAAAGTTGAAACCTGAGACAGCTTTTAAGAAAGAAATCTCAAAAGAACCAATGAGGTGCTTAGTCTAAGCTGTAGTCCAGGTGACCTCAGTTAGCCAATGACCTCAAACAATTCTCTCTCACTGAAATGCCTGATGGCTTTGGCTAAACCAAAATGTCCCTGAATATGTGCTCAGACACACAGCCTCCACAAACACTAGGCCCAAATACAAGCCTGAATATGTAAATGCTACAAATATCCCCACTACTTAGAACAAACTGCAGAAATGTTTCTCACAGCTGAAAAGCAGCAGTGAGCCTTTAAATGAAAGTTTTAAACAGCTAAAGGAGCCTCTAGAAAAAGAGTTTAACTGCAACAAGTTATCAGAAACAAACAACCCAACAAATGCTTAATAAAAGTGGACAATTTCCAGTTAATACCTCACACACAGTGAAACTAGCTAGAAAAATACACAGTACACAAAGTGCTATAAATAACAAAGAAATAAAGAACAAAATAAACAAAAAAACAGGATACTTAATGTTATATATTATAGCTCCGAGTTTCCTCAGTGTCCTTCCTTCGATAAGCTCCGTGTGAAAATGATAAAACATTACTATCTAAAACCATGGGAAAATCTAACAGATGAAAAAGAATAGTTATAAATATAAGAAGCAAATGGCATAAACAGAAAGTAGAATGTAAATAGTTTTATGGATACTGGTAATAGATAAATTGCTAGTAAAAAGAAATATGCCATATAAAAAGAAAAGTAATAGATTGTTTACATTGTCAAGAAGAACAAACTACTGAGCATGTGTTTTTGACATGTAAAAGAGTAAAAAAGTAAAGAAGATTTTTTTAAAGATATAAAATAAGTGCATAAAATAAATATGGATATAATCAAATATGGATATTATATGATTAGAAGTAAAGAATATGTTAAAAGAATTGATAAAAATTTATTTCATGTTATACGAGTTATATGAAATGAAAGAATAAATGAAATTATGTTTAATGGTAAATGGATTTTAGCAACAATATTAAGTAAAAATAGTGGTTATGGAAAAAAGATTGGCATCTAATAAGGATGAAAATTTAGCATGAAAATATGTGAACGTTTTGTAAATAAGAGTTATTTTTGTATTCAAATAAAGGACCCCTACTTTTTTAGGTGATGTAGGATGTTTTACATTTACCTGAACTACCACAAATGCATACGGGACCTTGGTTTAACTTCTTATCCAATGGCTGTAGTTGTAATGGATGACAGGCTACTGGACAAGTATAAGGAGTTTAACTTGTCTCTGTCTTCATATGTTGCCACTAGATTTAGATGTGCACGGATGCAAATGTTACCAAGAGCAGCATAAGGTTTGGAGATTAAAACTATTTAATTCTGATATTAACCAGAGATTCATGTTGCTGATTATGTGAATAGTTGCAATTAGTACAAAAGAAATTGTTAGTCTGTCTTACTGACAAAACTTTATATTTTAGGATTTTTATAGACATAAGTAATGTATATGTTTTTGGGGAATTAATGGACTGTTGTACAGTTTCAGCTATTTTATGGTCATGACAATTGAAAGGCTGTGTCCAGTACCTAAATTAAGCTAATTATCCAACATTACATTTCACTGATTATCAGTGTGACTTTCTTTCAGAAGAATGGAAAGGGGGAAGACGTAACATCTAGCTTACACTTCTTAAAATATCTTTTGCTTCTTAATTTCATCTTATGTTGCACAGTTCAAAATATGCTTGTATTTAAAATCCTGGGTAAATAATAATAAGAAAATATAGACAAAACCAAGTGGAAGTGAAATAATCATACATTATGCAAGTGGATTTTTTTTAACTTTAGATGCAATGATATTTATTTGTTGCCCCAGTATTTCACATACCAAAACTGAATCTCCCTCACTTATGTTACTGACTCAAGAACTATTTCATGAAACATAAATATTACATCCACATTACTATGGTAAGTAATTTCCCTTACCTGAGATGTGGCTGGCATTGAGGTGTGTGTCTGGTAAGGAATCAACAGAAATAGGAGGTTTGAAGATGGTCACTGCACAAAAATGAAGAGAAGTATGCAGGGCATGGGAGCTGTTACAGCACAATGGAAGTAAAATCAGTGAAGGGGCAGACAAGGTAGGTAAATAAGTCAGAAAGTAGAAGGAAATAATCTAGAACATGGAATCCAGCCATCCATCCATCAATCCACAACCTCTTTTCCCCATGGGGTCAGGGCAGAAAATGTGAAAGATGGATGGATGGATGGATGGATGGAAGAATATATACAGATAGTTCTTCTCGACACATGATCACTTGTTGATCACTAACACTGCAAGTCAGTTTTTTACAGTTTGTGTATTTCCTGTGTTACACAGTGTGTGTGTGTGTGTGTGTGTGCGTGCGTGCACGTGTGTGTTTGTGTGTGTATGTATGTATACTTTAATTAGCCTATTAGGGTATTTACTATTTCCACACATTAAAGGTTCTACAGAGTTACTATATTTAAGTATGGGGGTAAAGGAGCTTAGAGTAACAAATGGAGTGCAGAGAATCATGTCCCCTTTAAAAAGATTACAAAAGTATGTTTCTTAAGTTTAGAGGAAGATTGTCAAATGGTTCAGGTACAGGGTTTGGTTATTTTTTTGTTTCTTAAATTTTTTATTAGCTTTTGAAAACAATAATTAAACACCTGAACTATGACATCTGATCAACATTTGCTTAATGATTTCCAAAAATAAAAACAACAATAGCAGTGATAACATGGTGTCTATAAAATAAATTCATACACTCTTCTTTGTCATTTTTAACTTAGTTGTTAAATCAAATTTATCTAAAAGGTCTTTAAATTTTAACCAAGTATTATAATATGAAGTAAATTTATTAGTCCTCACTTTAGTCACTGCCAATTCATATTGTCAGACTTTGACAATAATTTTGTTAAAGTTCTTTAAGGTTGGAGTAGAGTGTCTCTTCCAATTCATGGTGATGACCTTTCTTGTGAGAGCTAAAAGGCTCCAAAGTAGTGAATATTTCTTATTATAAATATCAACATGAATTGGTGTATTAAATAAAAACAAAGATTTAGACAATTTAAATGTATCATTAAATACTGCTTGTAAAAGCAATTCTATATTTTTCCAGAAAGGCTTTATAATTTCACAATCATAAAACATATGTTCTCACTCAGCTTTTAATTGAGAATTACATCTCCAACATCTTCCAACAGCAACAGATGAAAGGCAGATGAACGAAAACCACAAGACCAGTAAAATTAAGTAGATTTATTAGCTCTCTTGATGAAACAGACAAAAAAGTTTGTTCTCTCTCTAGCGCCTCGGCCACAGTAAGCCTTCAAGGAGTTTTTTGTCTGTTTCATCAAGAGAGCTAATAAATCTACTTTATTTTACTGATCTCCAACATCTTGTCTGTTTTTTATACATCAGTTCAACTTTATGTGGAATGATAAATGTTCTATGCAAAAACTTCCATGTAAATAATCTCCACTGTAAAGAAAGAGTAGTACTCTTTGCAGACATTAACAATATATTTTTATCTTCTTCACTTGTATTACATTTGTTTATAAGTGAAAAATAATTCCAATTATTTTTTACATAGTATATTTTTATAACTTTTATTTTATATATTTTAAATAAATAGCCATTTGTATATATATATATATATATATATAATAATATAATTTAAATACACATTCAATGAATATTTTTATTATTTTTAGTGATAATTGCAGTAAATAATTTTTTTACTAATAAATTGCTGCAAAAATTTAAATCTACCCACCTTTTCTTATCCATATCATATTTATCCAAAATATATATTTTGGAGCATATTTTCCTTTTATCTATCAACTGGTGCCAACAAAATTAAATCTTTATTCTTTAAAGTTAACATATTAGAAAAAATTATAGAATGCACACAATTTTCAGTGTATGCTATGGGAAGTATTGTAAAGAGGCATGCTTTATAATATGGATTTTTATAAAACTTTTTAAACAATATTAATATGCCATTAATATAGCAAGAGTTTATTTTCTTATTTTTACCTTCAGTGAAACAATGTAACAACCATTGAAAGTTATTAGCTAGCATTTATTTGTGATATATTACGATTATTCCATTAGTGTTTAGCCAAATACTTTCATGTATGTCTTTCCATCTGGTCAAATATTTAAAATGCAGCCATAATATTATTGTTTTAATGACAGAAGCTAATGTATATAATTCCAAATCTGGAAATCTTATATCACCTTCAGTCCATTCTCATATATGATGATTTAGAGTCAATCTAAGATTCTTAGGATACCAAAGAAATTTTAAGAGAAGGGTATTAATTTGCCTTTCATATTTCTTAGTAGATGATAATGTAATTGATTGTATTATATAACAAATTTTTGAAATATCATTTTGATCAATATTAATCTATCTTCCATAGTAAAATATAATTTATTCAATTTATTAATACAATGTTTTATGGATTCTAATATATTATAGCGAATAGAAATTATTCCATCAATGTTATCTGTCAGAATAATACCCAAGTAAAGTTCAAGTTACAGGCTTGCTGTTCTTGAACTGTTTTGTAAGTTTCTGTGAGGCCATTTTTGCTTGGGCTAAAGGAAAGTCTCTCTGTTGATCAGTGGCAGTGAAAAACATTGAGCTGCTTCCCTGCCCCCTGTGGGAGTGGTTACTGACTTGAAACTGTAGTTTTATTGGCCGTTTTGGGTCAATTCCTGGCTCTTTCCAGCCCCTGCTATCAAGCACGATTTAGAGTGCTTTAGCGCGATTTAGTGCAGAGTTGCCACTAGAGCAGCATCGGGCAGCGCTGGTTTAACAAGGTTAAACTTTTTCTGGCTCCATAAAGTCTGTTCTTCATTTTTTCCCTTAGAACTGCTCTACTAGTAATCTAAACAGTATATCCCTTAACTAAAAAGCGCAGCACTTGTTCCTAAAAGCTTTTACTTGTCTTAAAAGCATCTTCTTTTCAGGTTTAGCACTTCTGTATTATACAAAGTCCCTCACTAGCAAACGCCCCCCCCCCGAGTACCCACTTCCTTACTAAGTCCTCTCTTATTCAGTTACACCCCTAACTTCTAAATTTCTCTAGCATGTCGAAGGGCCAGATGCTGGCGTCCTCTCCTGTCCAGTTGGTGAATTTGGGAATATTGAGGCAATGTTACAATTGCCTCATGTACACTGACAACCCTCTCCTCCTCCCACATAACACAAATACTTGCGAAAGATGCAGCTATTTAGCCAAACTGGAGGCTGAGCTCTCTCAACTCAGGACTGGCAAGACCAGACAGGAGGAGAAGGCAATTACACACACCACAAAACCAGTCTCACATAAAGCTATCACAACAATGAATCAAACACATAAACACACAAAGTCATACTCGGAGGCTCTGAGCAAAAATTTACCTAAACAGCAGAGGCCTTCAAAGCAGACATCCAAGCAACTGCCACCTCATGACACACCACAGGCAACACATAAACCACAAAAACAGTGTGAAAAGCAGTCACAGCCCTTAAGGCCAAATACAACACCAAACATACTTGTCATAGGTGACTCCATAGTCAGACACACTGACGTCCCACTCACCAGGCTGAACAAGAAGAGGGTCACAGTAAGCTGCCTATCGGGCGCTAGAATCCGCCACATAACACAAGCACTCGGGTCACTCCACAGCAAGTACAAATATGACACAGTCATTGTCCATGCTGGTGTGAATGACCTGAGACATACCTCCCTGGACTACATGAAAAGAGACATAGAGGAGCTCTCTGATTATGTAGCCCAGGCAGGTATGACCCTGAGCAGTATCCTTCCTTCACCAAGAATGATGCCACAACATAGAGACAAGATGATCAGCTTTAACAACTGGCTTAATTTCTGGTGTCATTCAAAGGGGATCCAGTGTCTGTCTGCCTGGGATGACATGCTTGACAAGCCACGCTGCTTCACAAGGGACGGCTTGCACCTGTCACCCCTGGGTTTCCGGATATTGGCTAAGGCTCTTGCCACCCCCATAGTGCCTTTTTTAGGCAAGGCTCAAATTCTAAACCTACCACCCTAGAAAACAAAAATGGGAAGAAACTAAGGGTAATGCTGCTCAATGCCAGAAGTCTAAATCTCAAAATGCATGAACTCGAGGCCCTTCTCAGTATGGAGAACATCGATGTCTGTGCTGTGACTGAAACCTGGTTCAAGGCTCCTGAGAGCACCCCGGCACTATCAGGTTTTACCTCATATCATGCGTTCCGGCCCCAAAACCCGGACCACACCACAAAAGGAGGGGGTGTATCCGTATTCATCAAGGATACCCACACCTCCAGGTTGGTGGCAATGCACAAAGCATCGGAAACCATCCAGGTGCAATTAACCATAGGCAAAACTGCTCTACAATTTGTAGCATGCTACAGGCCACCCTCTCAAACTCAGGAACCCCACACAGCCTTCCTGAAGACACTGGAGGGTATAAATGTATCTCCAAACACCATTATTTTGGGTGACTTCAACTACCCGAATATAGACTGGGAACATTACTCAAGCCCCAACTTTCTAGCCCAAAGGTTCCTGGAGTTCATAAATTCAAATGCCATGGAACAACTAGTCACCGTTCCCACAAGAGGAGAAAATATACTAGATCTCATCATCACAAACATGGGGACAAAATGCTCCACACCGAAATATATCCCTCATTGGTGAGATCAGATCACAAACTTATCTCACTGGAAATCCACATCCCCCCCCCACCCCAAACAAAAAAGACCACAGTGAAGAACTTCTCTAAAGCAAACTTCACACTACTCAAGACTGGTGTGGTATCCTTCAAGGCCGCCGAGCCAGTGGAAACCACAACCCAAGCTGCGGAAGCCCTTACAAATGCCTTCTACGAACACCTCCAGGACTGCATGGATCAGGCAATCCCTAATAAAACCAAGACTCTTTCCACCAAGGGCAAACGTCCAGTCTGGTGGACCCCAGCCATAAACAAACTTTACAATAAGAGGAGAAAGCTGTTACATGATAGAACAAAATCCATAAAAGAGAAGACACCCTTGATCATTATTAGTAAAAAAATACGAGCACTCATAAAATCATCCAAGGCCAACTTTGAGAGAAAAATTGCAATAGATTCAAAAGACAATCATAAGGCCTTCTTCAGCTATGTTAGAAACCTGGGTGGAAACTCCCAGATATGCGCAGAATTAGTCCAAAATGATACAAAAATCACTGAACCCACAGACATTGCCAACATACTGGCAGACAGGTTCAGTGCAAACTTCACCCCCCTCTCCCTCCCAAAAGGAGAGATAACTATCCCAGCAGAGTGTAGCCTCCCAGACATCTCAAATGCATAGGTGAAAGCTGCTCTCTCTAAAGCTAAAAACACAGCATCAATGGGACTGGATGGTGTCCCCGGCTGTGTGCTACACGAACTCAACGAGGAACTAAACCCGCATATAAGGCAGCTGTTTAATCTTAGCCTTACCACAGGATACATGCCCAAGGAGTGGCGTACGGCAACTGTGGTCCCACTCCACAAAGGCGGTGCCTCTACGGACCCTGGTAATTACCGCCCCATAAGCTTAACAAGCCTAGTCTGCAAAGCTATGGAGAGGATCATAATGGAACTCATAAACAAAGACATAGGGGACTTGCAGACATTGGACCCGACCCAGTTTGGCTTTGTCAAGGGCAGATCATGCCTTTTGAACTTGGTCGACTTCTTCGAAACAGTCACCAAGGCCATTGATGAGGGAAAGGCAGTCCATACAGCCTACCTTGACCTTGCAAAAGCTTTCGACACAATACCCCACTCGGATATTATAGAGAAACTTACCAGCTTAAATGTAAACCCATATGACACAAGATGGGTTGCAAACTGGCTAAAGGACAGAACCCACAGGGTTAGAGTTGCTGGTGCCATGTCAGACTCCAAGCCGGTCACAAGTGGTGTCCCACAGGGCTCAGTCCTTGGCCCCTTGTTGTTTGGCATCTACTTCTCAGAAGTACAGGCAAACATAGGAGGACTATGGCTGACAAAGTTTGCAGATGACTGCAAACTGGGCGCCATAGTGGAAAGTACATCGGACACAGATATCCTTCAGAGGGGTCTCACGGAAACTGATAACTGGTGCCAGAGCCATGGCCTGAAGTTAAATGCCAAAAAATGTATAGTCATACCCTTCGGGAAAAACAAGGTAACCCCAAGCTACCATATAGGTGGCAATCCATTAAGCACAGAAGAGGTTATCAGGGACCTGGGGACCCAGGTTGACAGTGGCCTTTCTTTTGACACTCACATTGCTAAAGTGGTTAGAAAGACCTTCTACATTGCCCACCTGATCATGAAGGGATTCACATCCAGCTCATGTGAGATCATTGTTCCCCTGTACTCTTCACTTATCAGACCAATGATCGAGTACAATGCCCCATTCGGGATGTATCTCACCCGACACCTGCAGTAATTGGAGAGACCCCAAAGGTTCCTCACCAAAAGGATAAATTGACTCCAAAATCTGTCATATGCTGCCAGACTGAAGAAACTCCAGCTCTATTCAGTCGCATACCGCCTGCACAGAGGTGACATGTGCCTGACATACAAGGCCATGTCCAACCCGGAATTAATGGACATGCTCCACCTCAAAAAATCCAAATCTACCAGATCCACTAGAGCAAGCGACTTAAACCTTAGCACGGATATAAATAGGACATGTTGGAGGGATAGATTTGTCACCCAGAGACTCCCTATGCTGTGGAATAAAATCCCGGTCCATGTGAGGCAGAGCACCTCGCTGGCTCTGTTCAAGAGAAATCTTGACCGGTGGATGGGAGATCGTAGGTTTACCCCGGGAATCATCTCTGTGTCACTGCTGGACAGAGGCACAACAAACTAATGGGCACAGTATTTTTTAACATAAGGGGTGGCGTAAGCCACAAAACTTTGGGCTAGGCTTATAAATGCCTTAGGGCAGATAGCCTAGTATAAACCTATGAACCTATTTTTTGTCTTTTGAGATTTTTTTTGAAATCTTTATTGTATTTCATATGTATAATTATTTATAAGAAGAATGTATCATTTTATTATCCTTTTTTACAATTTTATCATTAAAACAAAGTTCTGATTTTTTTAGATATTGCAATTGAAATAGTGTCTGAAGGGATAGCTTACAATCACTTAAAGTTAACAAAATATCATCTACCAAAATTACATTTTTGGTCTAAGTATTTCATTAATTAGAAAACCTTTAATGTTGTTATTATTCTGGTATTATTAACAAAAGGTTCTATAAGCAATGCAAACAACAATGGGGATAGTGGACATCCCTGTTTAGTACCTTTGGTCATTTCAATAGACTTGGATATATACACAAGCCAGTTTTTATATAAGTGTAAGTTTTGTCTTAATGAAGGTTATTGAGTTGGATAAATTTATTAGGAGATTTTAATTCTTCCAAAGTAGTTAAGTAGTTCCAATTAAATGAATCAAAACACTATTAATATCTAAACTTACTAAGGCTAGATTTGATTTTGCTGTGTTTGTATAGCCTATTATACTTATTATTATTTTAATAGTATCATATGAATGTCTATTTAACATAAATCTAGTTTAATTTTCACTATTAATGAAGGAAGACATGTTTAATTCTATTTGCATATATTGCTATAAACATTTTATTGTCAACATTTAGTAATGATATTGGCTATAAGAAGATAATTTTCAGGATCTTTATCTGATTTTATAATGGGAAAGATAAGGATATACTTCCAAGAGGATGCAATACTATCTAAATCTCGAATAAAAATACACTTTAAGCAATACTTGTATTACTTCTTTTGGCATCAACTTATATTGTTCTGGAATAATACCATATTTCCCCAGAGCTTTGTTTGTTTTAATTTTTTTAAAGTTGATCTTTCAGTTCAGATATTATTATAGGTTCATCAATCAATTCTGTTTTGTGTTAGGATATTTTAATGTTTTCTTTTATGAAAGCTTTAAATGGACTCTTTCTGGATGTTGTTGTTGAATTAGTTTGATTCAGTTTGTCAAAATGATTTATGAAAGTATATAATATCCCCTCTAAATCTCTTTTCTTTTTGTGGTTGATTGGATAATATAGTTCCTTAATATGGTTAGATTTACCCATAACTTTAGATCTATTAGCTAATTTGTGTAATTTTTTAGGATTTAAAGAATACAGTTGCATTTTAATTTTTTCTAAATTTAACGTTTTATATTGTAAAAATCTCTAAATATTTTTCTTTTAAGTTGTGTTTATCTAGCAAGCTTTTATCTCCTTTCTGTATTCTAAGTTCTAGTTTGTCTATTTCATCTTGAAAACTCCTTAGCTCCTTGAACCATTGTTTTATTGTATTATTGTACCAACATAATATTTGTTCATATAGATATGCCTTTAAAGAGTGCCATATATATGTCACTGATACTTCCCCATTGTTGTTTATATCAAGAAAAGTCTGGATTTCTTTAGTAAACCATTATTTAAACAAAATTTAATTAAGTCATGTATGGTGGAATTTTTCTAAAGGGAATAAGACTGGTAGATTTTAGTTTAATTCCAAATGTAATAGCATTATTGTCAACCAAAGAACATGAAACTACCTCCACTTTCCCCAAACTAGTTTCTAAGTCATTTGAAATATAAACTCTAGAGATCTGTGATTGTGTACCATGCATGTGTGAGTAATATATATATAAATTAGTGAATTTTTTTCTGAATTTTCATTTATATTTTTTCATGTTATATAATTCAAGAAATTCTAGTAAAGCTTTGGCTGCAGCAGATTTCTTATATTTATTCATAGCACTTGAGTCTTTATCACTCAATATACAGTTAAATCTCTTGCTATAATTAAACTGCTTTTGCCGTTTGAGCTACTTCCTCTAGTTGATTTTTGATCAAATTGAGTCCAACAGACTAATAAACAGTAAAAAACCAGGCTAACTCACATAACAAAAATGATAAAAGCTGGTAAAAAAAAACAAAATATAGACATTTTATTGAATAATGCCTTCAGTAACTACTTTCGTTTTTTTAAATACACTGAGTTATCTCACTCACACATGCTTAAATAATAAAATTACATCACATGCTTGATTGACAATTAATGGTTTAACCTCTTTCTTTTTAAACAGGCTGCAAAATATTCTCGATTATTTAAACCTGGTGGTAACACGCATTTAGTTTAACCTGCCAACAGTATTCCAACCACACCAATTCATCCTCAGCATTAAACATTCTTTCAGCATTTTTGATTTCATTCATTACCAAAAATTTAAAACTAACTTTGCATTTACCATTTTTGAAATGTTTTCCAAAGGCATTTCTTGCATCACCTATCTGAACTGCTTTTTTATATTCATAAATCCTTTGTACAGTTCTCTCATAGTCCTACCTCTATAAAAAGCCATATATGAAACTCAAAAAACAAGATAGATCACAAATTTGGACTTACATGTACTGTAAATAACCCATTGATCCTAATATTATACTTATTAATAATAATTTCACTAGCTTCACTATAGAAAAAAAATCCCACAAGTTACAATTCAAGCATTTTACCATTCCCTTTCTAAAACACTTGGCTTTAGGCATATTCAATTTTGCTTGAAAATAATTTTTAAAACTCTTCCCCTTCTTTTGTGTGAATAATGGACATTCACCTACTACCTTCAAAATTTCAGTATTTCCAATGAAAATCTTCCAATTGTTGTTAGTTATATTTTTAATGGCTGATGTATTCATACTGTTTTGAATGGCATCACTGCTCTAAAGTCCATTTCCTTGTGTTTAACAGCATTCATCCTAACTTCCTTTCTAAGAGAAGTCACTTCAGAAAAAAATATCAAACACTAATTTCTCAGGATACTCTCTGTTAATCAATTTTTTTGCAAAAACGTAATCCCTCTAACAAAATCCTGATCTCTCACCATTAAGTTGCTTATTCACATGAGCTGCCCTTTGGCAATGATCTCTTTCTAGGTTACATAATATTGTAGTGCAAATAAGCATTGTTGAGCACTTCTATCTTGTATAGTCTAGTGATCAGCTTGCTGCCTTATTTAAAAAAACAGTAACATCTAGGAAGTTAATGTAAGAGAACCTATATTAACAAGTGCATTTTAGGTAGGAATTAATGTTATTAATATACATGATAAATCATACAAACTGAGTCCAATCCCTGGTATCCAATAAAAATTTACAAATTTGCATACTTTCTTATGTAACGCCAAAGTAACTAAACAAACATTCTATTATTATTTTTATATGTATTTAATATTCTATGTATTTTGTGTGTGTGTGTGTGTGTGTGTGTGTGTGTGTGTGTGTGTGTGTGTGTGTGTGTGTGTGTGTGTGTGTGTGTGTTACTTAAGGTTAGGGTCTAGGGTGAGTGAAGGATGGGTGTTGCATGTTTATGTGTGACTTTGAGTATTTTAGGGTAAGGATCAGCTTAGGGGATAGATGTACTGTTGTTTGCATTTTTGTGAAAGTTTGTGGGTCTGAGTTTGTTTTGTATTGTGACAGTGCTATGGCCCCTAATTAGTAATGCTAACACTGCCCCTTCCCCAACCCTACACCCTAAGGTCATTAAAACCTTCCTGAAACACTGCCACTAGTCAGATAAATTTTAGGTTAGTGTTACAGAGGTATTGTTTACACACACACACACACACACACACACACACACACACACACACACACACACACACACACACACACACACACACACACACACACACACACACACACACACACACACACACACACACACACACACACACACACACACACACACACACACACAACACACTTTGGAAGGTTTGAACTTCATATGATCGAGACCATAACATCAAAGTTTTTAAAGGTCAAAACCTCAATAAAAAAAAAGAAAAAATTATTTTTAGGTTTGTACAAGGGGGCAAGCCCCCTGCTAATTAAATATACCAACTCTGATATTGCATTACAGTGAAAAGAATAATAAATTTCCAGTTCTGCCCTTTATCCATTTAAAACATTTGAAGTTTCAAAACTTTGATCTTATGGTCTCAACCATATGAAATTCGAACTTTTGAAAGTTTGACCTTCCAAAGTAGACCCATATATATATATATATATATATATATATATATATATATATATATATGTATATATGTATGTGTAGATGGAGGTGAGATTACATCAAGGATCAGCTCTGAGCCCTTTCTTATTTGCAATGGTGATGGACAGGTTGACAGACGAGATCAGACAGGAGTCCCCATGGACTATGATGTTTGCAGATGACATTGTGATCTGTAATGAGAGTAGGGAACAGTTAGAGGAGACCCTGGAGAGGTGGAGATATGCCCTAGAGAAGAGGAATGAAGGTCAGCAGGACTAAGACAGAATATATGTGTGTGAATGAGAGGGAGGATAGAGGAATGGTGAGGATGCAAGGAGTAGAGGTGGTGAAGGTGGATGAGTTTAAGTACTTGGGATGAACAGTTTAGAGTAATGGTGGATGTGGAAGAGCAGTGAAGAAGAGAGTACAGGCAGGATGGAGTGTGCGGAGAAGAGTGTCAGGAGTGATTTGTGACAGACCAGTAAGAGTGAAAGGGAAGGTCTACAAGAGGGTAGTGAGACCAGCTATGTTATATGGGTTGGAGACAGTGGCATTGACAAAAAGGCAGGAGTCATAGCTTGACGTGGCAGAATTGAAGATGTTAAGATTTGCACTGGGTGTGATGAGGATGGACAGGGTTACGAATAAGTATATTAGAGGGTCAGCCCAGGTTGGAAGGCTTAGAGACAAAGCCAGAGAGGCAAGATTATGTTGGTTTGGACATGTGCTGAGGAGGGATGAAGAGTATATTGGGAAAAAGATGCTAAGGATGAAGCTGCCAGGTAACAGGAAAAGAGGGAGGCCTAAGATAAGGTTTATGGATGTGGTGAGAGAGGACATGCAGGTGGTTGGTGTGACAGAGCAAGATGCAGAGGACAGGAAGAAATGGAAACAGTTGATCTGATGTGGCGACCCCTAACGGGAGCAGCCGAAAGAAGAAGAAGAATGTATATATATATATATATATATATATATATATATATATATATATGGGTCTGTTTAATATGGTCGACATTTCACAATGTCTAAATTCATATCGCCGAGACCATATGATCGACATTTGAAATGTCGACCATACAAGCAGAACATACAAAACAAAAACAAACTTAGAGGCCATCAGTTTTCATATGTGCCCATGCCTTTGCACAAGGCATGTAAGGCACTCCTGTTGTTGTACACATTCATATACATGCAGTATACCTACTTTCCTGTAGATGTCCCTGCTGAAGTGGAAAAAAAATGTGTAAGGAAAAGTTGTGCTCTCCTTCCTCCTTAGCCATCTGCCTGTCTTGTACCTGAGCAATTAATCGAATATAGATCAGTGGTGGCACAAGGGCGGCCACAGTGGTGCAGTGGTTAGCATTGCTGCCTCACAGCAAGAGGTTCTCCGGTTCGATCCTTGGCTGGAGTGCCTTCTGTGCGGAGTCTGCATGTCCTCCCTGTGGTCGCATGGGTTTCCTCCAGGTTCCCCGGTTTCCCCCCACATCCTAAAAACATGCTGTAGGTGGATTGGACACTCTAAACTGGCCCTAGGTGTGAGTGTGTGCATGTGTGTGCCTTCTGTGGAAGGTTGGGCGCTGGGCTGGCAACTCAACACTGTAAAACTCCACTGCCAATCATGAGCGGACAAGGTGATCCACTGTGGCGACCCCTAACTGGGAAAAGTAAAAAGAAGAAGAAGAAGTAGAAGGTCAGTGGTGGCACAAACTGTGAATTCAGGAACAGTCAGCCTACCAAGAAAATTTGGATACATGATTACCTGCGACTGCCAGCTTTCACAGCATACATTTTATTACTGCTTTTATCAGTTGATAAACAGATAAGTCTGCCATGCACAAATGTTTTTTCTTTTAGTTACTTGGGAATATTGTCTGTGACTTGTTGCAGTTCACACAGTTTGACAATGTAGACTGACAAATCAAACCCAGGGCCATAGGATGAATCTCATTTGTACTTACTTGCAGTCTTTAAAGTTTACTTTACTATCCACAGTCATACGAGTTTCCAGTACTGTCAGAATTCCCACAACTAATAATTATCAGGTTTCAAGATGTAATAAATTGTGTATATGTATGTGTGGGTATATATATATATATATATATATATATATATATATATATATATATATATATATATATATATATATATATATGTGTGTGTGTGTGTCTGTGTATATATATATATATATATATATATATATATATTTATATAGTAGAGTGAGTAAAAATATTTTAGTTACTATATACTTTAGTAATCAGTATAGATCTGAAAGGCAGAATCATAAGTTTTCTTTAATTTGTAGTATTTTGTTCCCAGTGAAATAAAAAGACTTTTGACATGGCTTGGCTCATCACTTTCCATT
This sequence comes from Protopterus annectens, assembly GCF_019279795.1. NCBI lineage: Eukaryota > Metazoa > Chordata > Ceratodontiformes > Protopteridae > Protopterus > Protopterus annectens. The sequence continues at coordinate 1,143,392,171 of NC_056733.1, read as the reverse complement.
GGAGTATTTTTATTACAATGTAAGCAAAAAAGAAATAGACTTTTAGTAACATAATATGAGTTTATGGCAGGCATTCAAAAGATTTAATGCATCTGATAATAATGAAAGAATTTGTGTTATGCCATTTTACCAGCTGGCATCTACAGACCCATATATCTCAACTTTGATCAGATAACCCATAATTGATTTGTTGTGCTTAGATCCTAGTGTGGTGCCTCTGAGCTGTGGTTAGCTGAGTTTAAAGTGATACGACACAAAATCATTGTAAATTAGATGAAACCATTCATTATATTGAGCAGATTTCTTATGAAGTATTAACTGTAAAAAATGTCTGTTACATCAACAGATACTTGAGTAGTGCCAGGGCACAGTTCCTTACAGGACAGACCAAATTGGAAAATTGTTTTTGAATTAGACATTTCTCATTCTGGAAGTCACTAAGTCATTGGCGTCATCTAGCCATCTGGAATATTCCAACTGGAATGGAAATCGGGCTCATGTGAAAATTGATCCACTGGGAACAAAGCTTTCTTTTCATGCTAGTGATGTGTGTCAAGAGAAGCAGTCAAAATATATATTCCTCTGGAGGAGAGACATTTTCTTTTTCTTTAACGTAAGGCATGGAAAATCCTACTCACCTTATAAAACAAGTACTTGGAATTATGCTTTTTATGGAAATTCTGTAATCATCCCTTTTTTGATGTCAGGAAAGGTGCTAAATTTCATAAGAAGGCAGATTTAATGCACAATTTGGTATTGTGTGTAACCTGAACAAATATGATATTGCTTAATATCTTGAAGATATTTTTGATCTGTGAATATAATTACTTAATAAGTTTCTTAATTTTGGCAAGAAACCCAAGGACTGGCCGCTGGGCATTGTAGAACTACTTACTAAATGCATCTGACAAAGGAACCAAGCAATGACAGGCTAGTTTGTCTGACTAAATATGTGATGGCACACACTTTGGAAGTAGCCTGAATCAGTTTTTGGAAAGTCTTGTCTTTACTGCCATACTTGTTGCTTTTAACAGTACCGAGATGCTCTCCTGGAAACCTGCTCTTAAATCCTAGGTAATCCTCCTGATCCTGTTTATGTGACAGGGAGCATATAGGAGCCTGACAGATGAGTGATGGCCTGGTACTCAGAGAGATTCTCCTGTTCTGAAGGACTTTTCCCCAATTGTGGTTACTGGGGTGGGAAACTTAGAGCTATTGTATAACTAGAAAGGATATGGAGTTATAGCCTTCCACATCTTGGGGGTTGAGGCGAGAAGTCCCCCTGCAAAATTCTGTGCTTCAGAATTTGCTATCCTCTTCTAGAGGTGAAGCCCCAGGTGAATCACAATACAAGTTTCAGAGTTTTGAGAGCTACATTTTTGAGCCTTGCTGTTGTTTTAGGGAGCCAGTCCCTGGAATTTAAGCAGATTCTTGTTGACTGAACTAACTAGTTTACTTTGGGCTGGCAATTATAGTGAGAGTGAGTATCTCCACTTCAGAGACAAGCTAAAGCTGTGTCAAGGAACAGGTCACTAGCAGCTAATGACCATGTGTCTGAGTCAAGGAACACATCACTAGCAGCTAATGACCATGTGTCTGAGTCAAGGAACACATCATTAGCAGCTAATGACCATGTGTCTGTGTCAAGGAGCACATCACTAGCAGCTAATGACCATGTGTCTGTGTCAAGGAGCACATCACTAGCAGCTAATGACCATGTGTCTGTGTCAAGGAACACATCACTAGCAGCTAATGACCATGTGTCTGTGTCAAGGAGCACATCACTAGCAGCTAATGACCATGTGTCTGTGTCAAGGAACACATCACTAGCAGCTAATGACCATGTGTCTGTGTCAAGGAGCACATCACTAGCAGCTAATGACCATGTGTCTGTGTCAAGGAACACATCACTAGCAGCTAATGACCATGTGTCTGTGTCAAGGAGCACATCACTAGCAGCTAATGACCATGTGCCTGAGTCAAGGAACACATCACTAGCAGCTAATGACCATGTGTCTGAGTCAAGGAACACATCATTAGCAGCTAATGACCATGTGTCTGAGTCAAGGAACACATCACTAGCAGCTAATGACCATGTGTCTGTGTCAAGGAGCACATCACTAGCAGCTAATGACCATGTGTCTTTGTCAAGGAGCACATCACTAGCAGCTAATGACCATGTGTCTGTGTCAAGGAACACATCACTAGCAGCTAATGACCATGTGTCTGTGTCAAGGAGCACATCACTAGCAGCTAATGACCATGTGTCTGTGTCAAGGAACACATCACTAGCAGCTAATGACCATGTGTCTGTGTCAAAGAGCACATCACTAGCAGCTAATGACCATGTGTCTGTGTCAAGGAACACATCACTAGCAGCTAATGACCATGTGTCTGAGTTAAGGAACACATCACTAGCAGCTAATGACCATGTGTCTGAGTCAAGGAGCACATCACTAGCAGCTAATGACCATGTGTCTGAGTCAAGGAACACATCACTAGCAGCTAATGACCATGTGTCTGAGTCAAGGAGCACATCACTAGCAGCTAATGACCATGTGTCTGAGTCAAGGAGCACATCACTAGCAGCTAATGACCATGTGTCTGAGTTAAGGAACACATCACTAGCAGCTAATGACCATGTGTCTGTGTCAAGGAGCACATCACTAGCAGCTAATGACCATGTGTCTGAGTCAAGGAGCACATCACTAGCAGCTAATGACCATGTGTCTTAGTCAAGGAACACATCACTAGCAGCTAATGACCATGTGTCTGTGTCAAGGAACACATCACTAGCAGCTAATGACCATGTATCTGAGTCAAGGAACACATCACTAGCAGCTAATGACCATGTGTCTGTGTCAAGGAACACATCACTAGCAGCTAATGACCATGTGTCTGAGTCAAGGAACACATCACTAGCAGCTAATGACCATGTGTCTGTGTCAAGGAACACATCACTAGCAGCTAATGACCATGTGTCTGTGTCAAGGAGAACATCACTAGCAGCTAATGACCATGTGTCTGTGTCAAGGAGCACATCACTAGCAGCTAATGACCATGTGTCTGTGTCAAGGAGCACATCACTAGCAGCTAATGACCATGTGTCTGTGTCAAGGAGCACATCACTAGCAGCTAATGACCATGTGTCTGTGTCAAGGAGCACATCACTAGCAGCTAATGACCATGTGTCTGAGTCAAAGACTGTGCTGTCCTCCCTACCAGTACATAATTTACATTTGCACACACACTTATCAGCATGCACATGTGCGCACATACACACACACACACACACACAGCTGCATTTATGCCCTTAAGTGCGCGTACACACACACACACACACACACACACACACACACACACACACACACACACACACACACACACACACACACACACATGGCCAGAGTATGACCTGTGACCATTCCATAGAAGTAAGTCGATATACTATCAACATGCAGCACCCCCCAAAGTAAAAAAAAAAGAAAAAAAGTAATTTGGAAGTACTATTCTCTGAGCCCACCATAATTTCAGGAGAAGAATATATTGCTAATTATGGTTAACTGATTCTCTAGACTGGCACATTTGCCTACGACTTCCTCCGTGAGACCGCTCTCTGTGTTGTGTCCAGTAACTGCTTACCAGATCAGAGGAAGATGAGTGCATGAATCACTTAGGCTTACTGCACTGAGGAAACTTTAGAGTTTAAACCTCCATAGTGCAGTAAGGGATTCTACATCCCATGAACTATTACTTCCGTTTACTTCTCATAACAGTATGCTTTAATATGTACTTAATATTATTAGACATCCTGTAATTAAACAGCGTCCATTGGATAAAAACAACTAAACTTGCTATAATTCAATAAAAAGTGTCCATGTTTCTGATAAATATTACCTATTTGTTTACAACAAATCCTGTGGTTAGTAATACATTTTAGCCTTCACTGACTTTTGAACAGCTTCTTCTTCTTTGCCCCAGTGATTGTCTCTGCCACATGAAAAAAAATGGCCTAACAATAAAGTAACATCTGATAAAACCACAAACTCCACAGGGATGTGTGCAAACACTGTAATTCACAAAGAGATAAAAACAACATGGTTACCAGCTTTCATCCTGCTACAATCTCAGGACTTCCTCAGACTCAAATCATAAAGTCCATCACTTCCTTTAAATACAGGAAAATTTAAAAAAACATTGTGTTAAAAAACTAATTTCATAATTGTTAAAACAATTAATATAATGCCACATTTAATTTTTCGTAAAATGCATAAAATGTAACTATATGTATATAAAATATTAATAGAAACCATCATCACTAAATCATAATTTTTGTACACATTACTATTTGTGTAGATGGTGGAATGGGTGGCAACTATCATAATGGAGCACAGAATCAAAATAAGTGGGCTTTCTACATATGTTTGAAATAAACTTTCCATGTGTTTGGTCCTTAGTAATATAAACATTGAAAAAGCATAATCTAGTACTGGGTGTCTCATACGTGAACCAGGAAAATGTTGGGTCAATGATTTTTAGGTGTAAACCAGTACTTTACCCACTGTTGATAGAAGAGTAATTTATGAATTGATGGAAATAGTTCTAACTACATATATTTTGAAAATATGTATTTTTATCAGATTTTTGCAGTTGTAATGGATGCAGCTTGTGCCCTAGTGTTTGCAAATGTAGTTATGACTCAGTGGGAAAAGAAATATATATTTAGATTGGAATATTGTGGTAACTGGTCAATACATGTAAAAATCTTAAAAGATGTATATTTTGTGGACTAGATTTGTTAACAAGTTGAATGAATTTATTGACTATATAAACAATACAGCAACCTATTCCAATTTTGTGCTCCATTATGAGAGTTAACACCTATTTCACCAAAAGAAAACATTGATTAAAGGCCAGATGGTATGGTTGGCACACATGATTTCAAATCTGGATGCCTCTGATAGTGAAGTGAAGAAGTTAAAAGGAATGTTTCCAAACGGGGTACACAGAGGTCTAACTGGACGATATAATAAGGGAAGTTACCTCCAAAAGACAATAAGGTCATTGTTTTCCCAGGTTTGGAGAAAAGGGATTTCATTTTAGCTAATTATTGGAACACTAAGCACAACCAAGCATTTGTAAGAGCTAGGGTTTTAACTCACAGTTTTGATTCAAGGAATATTAGCAGTGTGATTAACAAATATTGGGATATTTTCTTATTTCATGGTGATATGACAAAAATCATGTGGAAAAAACATTTGTTTTCAAAAAGGAAAAAGGTTTTACAAAATACATGGAACAACAAGTAGCTGTTAGCTCCATAAAGAATAGGCAGCATGGCACACAAATGTGCTGTGTGCCGACAATGCTGCTTCATATATGAGGGCCATAGTATTGATTTTAAGAGTAATTAGAGAATTGGTTGTGAAAAGTTTATAAATTCTGCATTGAAAGGAGAGTTTACATGGCTAGATGTCAACATTGCACATCATTATATATAAGTAAAATGGAACGTCACTTTAAAGATAGAGTTACAAACACATTAAGGACATTTATATTTAAAATATGCATAACGGATTGGCAAAACATATTGCTCAACACATCAGCCACACATTTTTATTTTTGGGGATTGAAAGGGTTGATGTTAACCCATGGGGAGGTGCATGGAAGGAGTTGTTAGAAATGCAGGAATTGTATCGGTAATTAAAAACCAATGTAGAGAAGCCATCTGGTAATAATTAAAAACCAATGCAGAGACGCCCCTTGGTAATAATTAAAAGGTGTCAGTCAATTGCATATTAAAGATGCAGTCATATAATATTTAAGAATATGTAAGATGTACTTTTGGATTAAGAAATAAGGTATGTAGAACAACACAATTATATACAGGTACAAAATAGTGTTTATTCATTTATTTATGCATTAATTTTACCAATCCTCCAACAACCTGATACTATCCCCACACTCCGAAATCTCTTACAGCCATACTCCACATCTAGAGTCCTCTGAACTAGCAGTAAACATCTCATGGATACCACAAAAGCCAATAACACATCTGGTGAATCACTCTTCTCAAACGTTAGCCCTAAAATTGGGAATATACCACCATTCCTCATTATCTCCAGCTCCTCCACAGCTTTAAAAAGCTACTAACATCACACTTGAACAATGCCTGGCTGTGCACCTGTGATTCACCTGGATAATACTAACCACTGTATAGGTAACCATATACTGATCATAGGGTGCTATCGTACTTCTCTTCCAAACTCATTGCAACTCTCTAAGTTATTGTTGTTTTACATATTATGTTGTTGTTACCATTGACAAACTGTTGTACGCTTATGTATTGTCTGTGCAAATTTTGTCAGCTTCTCCAATGTTAATGTTTTATATTTTAGTTTTGTTGGAGCTTTTCTTCCCAGGCCGCCATTGAAAAAGGACCTGTGTGCAGTCAGACTTTCCCGGTAAACAAATGTAAAATAAATAAATCTAAATAAATACCAGTAAGTACTGTGTACAAAAGTTAATGTTTTATATTTTAGTTTTGTTGGAGCTTTTCTTCCCAGGCCGCCACTGAAAAAGGACCTGTGTGCAGTCAGACTTTCCTGGTAAACAAATGTAAAATAAATAAATCTAAATAAATACCAGTAAGTACTGTGTACAAAAGTTATGATTTAGTGATGATGGGTTCTATTATCATTTTGTGTACATATGGTTATGTTTCATATATTTTAAGAAAAATGAGATACAGGGACAAAAGCATTTAAACAATCTGTTTATATCTCTGTGAATTATAGTGTTTGTAGACATGCCCGTGAACTTTGTGGTTTTACTGGAAGTTTTGCTGTGTGCTTATTGAATAAATTTACATCAACCAATTGTAATAAATGACATTTACTATATTTTAGCAAACTTACAGCATATTTCAGCTGCACTACCCTTTAGATCACCTGTCTAATATACATTCCTAGGTAATCCATCACACTATCCTTCAGAAGTATTCTTCACTGCATGAGTTGGCTGGAAAGTGTAAGCTAGTAGGATGGAATTCCTATCAGTATGCTTATAATAATATTTAAATTATTCTAAAGATTTCTCTTAAATGAATGTGGAAGAAATGTAACTGCTAAGTTATTATGCTATATATTAAATTTAAATTGTCATTGACTGCTTCCATCATACTTTAAATTCTATCTAAATCTAGTCTACAAATGGTGAGCAAATCATCCATGCATCCTTTTGAGCTTAAGATCCCCCCCAAAAAAATCAATTTATACTCTTAAAAATTGGAGTGTTTTTCCCCACTCATTAATACAATTAACCTCATGATTTGGTGCTGTAGTGGTCCCACTGTTATCCCTTCAGAATTCTATGAAAGGAATGATGATTATGAAACGGGAAGAGCTCAAGAAACAAGGAGAGACTGGGATTTTGGATGTAGACCATTAAGGAAATAACAATAACCCTACAGAATATTATATTCATAAACTAGGAGAATGTTTTATAAGAACTAGGTCAAGACAGTAATTGTGAAAGGAGATTCTGTCATTAGGGATGACTGAAACTAGAGGTACAGAGAACAGGCAAGAGGGGGCTGGAATTTAATGGAGAAAAACTGGCAAAGGAACCAAGGTATTGGGAACAAATAATTAGAGAGGGAAAGGTAATAGAACGGGAAGAAACCAAGAATGTATTTGGAATGCAGGCTAGAGACTGCGTTCCCTAAGAAGGATTGATAGCAGAGTATAGGCAAAGAAAAAGGAATACGGGGATGCTAAGTGAAAGACCAGAACTGGTAGTTTTTAGTAGAATTTGGGACAGAAGCTGTTGTTAAGGATAATTAATATGTCATATAAAATATTGCATGATAACTATAGGAATCAATCAGAGGAGGTTAGAAAGGATTGGGAATAGAGACTGGATAAGCAATTCACAAATAAACAATGGAAGGATATATGTATGGCTCTCAAATATGAAACAAAGTCTAAAAGACTTAGGATCTTTGCTTGGAAGTGTTTGCATAGGTATTTAATACCCCAATCAGACTCCAAAGAGTTTTTCCTTAGGTAGATTTCAAATTTTGGAGGTATGATGGGGAAGAAAGAGATAATTGAGAACATATTTTTTGGGAGTGTAGTGAGTTGACTGACCAAAGTCCATGCAGAGAACAATGTCAGAAATACCAAGTGAGCAAACTGGTGTAACTAAGGAAATGATTTGTTGAGCTATGGTACAGAATTGGAATTGCCCAGACATAGACCCTGCCGAGTATAATTCTGGTGGCTACCAAAAAGCAATTACTAGAAAATGGAAATCAAAGACTAAATCAACTGTACTAGGAGTAGTGAATATAGTAACAGAGATAAAACAACTGGAAGTAGAATCTTTAGAAAAGGGAAGGAGCAAATTACATAGAAAAAATGGGAATTGTGGGAACAATACATACAGAATAATGTTTTAGAGGAGGAATGAGGTTTAAAGAAAAGCAGGAATTGGATGAGCTATGTAATGTTTGACTGGCAACGAGTGTCTAGAAGATTATAAGTGATGTATAATGTTTGTAACTAAAAATATTTTAATTGTTTTCATTTATATAAATGTATGATTGTCTATGTCATAAGTGACAAGTCAATAAAGAATTTTCTTGTTTAAAAAGAAAAAGTATTTATTTATTTGACATTTGTTTACTGGGAATATCTGATTGGGTTAATATTCAATTTTCAGTGGAGGTCCAGGGAGAAAAACTCCAGATAAATAAAAAATTTATTACAAAACCTAACACATTAGAACAACATATTAACTAAGTAAAAACAAAAAAACACAGTTTCAGTTCATACCAAGTAATTCATACAGCTGGGCTAGAGCATTTATATTTGTCCTGTGTTTAAGAATTTGATTATCTATGTTTAGAAGGAAGGAATTAGTAAGAAGTATACAGGGGGGGGGGGGTCTAGTTCAGATTGGGGTAGTGCAGAAGCAGAGCCAAGATTTATTTAGGTGTTTTTTCAGCAGGTGTTTGAAGTGAGTGAGGGCAGAGGTAGATCTAATTTGCAGATGGGTAGCATTCCATTTTTATTGACTGAGTATGAGTAGAGACTTTCACTAGAGGATTTGTGGGGTTTATATATACACTGAGAAGATACTGCTCACTAGAATGAACTAGTCTATCACAGTGTTAGGACTGGAGAATAGGACTAAAGAAAAACAGTCGCTGGCTTTGTGAATAATGTTGTGTGGCAATAAGCTGTTTGTAATCTAGATGGTGAGGCAGTTTGAGCCAAATTAGTGACTTAAGGGCAGTACAGTGGTGGATATGGTATTGCTTGTTGGTGGAACATTTAAGGACAGTACAGTGGTGGATATGGTATTGCTTGTTGGTGGAACATTTAAGGGCAGTGCAGTGGTGGATATGGTGTTGCTTGTTGGTAGAAACATTTTCATCCTTATTGTAGCATGCCCACTGCTTATTTTCATCTGTAGCCTGAAGGTTTGTTAGGATGGATGCATCATATAAGAAAGAGATGGGAGAAGGAAGATAGCAGCAGGAGTGGTTTTTGTCATCTGCAATCACTCCAAGAAGTTTTGTGTGTGAGACTAATTCAATTTCAGTTTTACTTATTGAAAGATTTTGAAATTCACTTTGTTAGACATGTTATTTGGGGAAAAATACCAGTAACTTTTTTTTTTAAGTTTGAGTAGTAATTAACCAGTATTGAGATATTTTTCAACTTTTCTATACTCTCCTACCACATCTACCATCAAACCATTCACTCCTTCCCACCCCATCTTAATCTCCCCATCTCTCTTCAATCTCACCTTTCACTGCTATCACAAACTCATTATACTTGACATCTACCCCCTCTCCTATAAACCCAAGCCTAAAGTCTACCACCAATTGTTCTCAGTAACACACCCTACCACAGTCTTCAACAACTTACTACTCGCTGGTGACATTCAGCCTAATCCAGACCCACCCTCCCTTTCCCACAACCCTACAGCCACAAACAGCCCTTCCACCCCCTACATCATCCCACCACCCACTCCCTGCCCAACCTTCCTTAAATCAAACCTCACAGCACTAACACCTTTCTATCTATGCCCTGAATATATGTAACCTCACCAACAAAAGAACTGAGCTACATGCTTGGATAGCTCAAAACACCCCAGATATCCTAGCCCTATCTGAAACCTGGCTAAAACCACACACTACTAACAAAGAAATACTGCCAGCTGGTTACAACATCTACCGCTCTGATAGACTCAACAAAAAGGGTGGTGGTGTTGCCATTCTCCATTCAAACAGCCTTAACCTCTCCACCATCACCACACCTACACCTGTTCCACCCAGCTGAACTCATCATCCTCAACTGTCATCTAAACTCCCATAAGGCATTTGTCATTGCCTCCATTTATATTCCCCCCTGGAAATAATATTCCAATCCTAGAATCTATCCTGTTTTGGTTCTCTCACAACATACCCTATGAAACTATCATCTTAGGCAACATTAACATAGACTGGCCCAAACTTTCCACTGACTCCCCACAGATCTGCATCAACCTCTATGGATTTCACCAGCTGATAACATCCCCTACTTACTTACACAATAACACCTCTTCCACTTCGACCATCGACTGGATTCTCACTAACTCTCCCAACATTTACCACAGACCAACTACCTTACTAAACCCTTTAAGTGACCATCTTCCTACTAGCATACTACTCTACTCTTCACAGGCAAACAAATCCCACTCTTATAGAGACTTTCATAACTTACATAACTTTAATACTACCCTGTTCAGCTCTATCCTCTCTAATATTGACTGGTCCATCTTTAAACAACTGCCTCTGAATGATGCTGTTCACAAATTTAATAGCATATTCTTTGGTATTCTCAACTCCCTAGCCCCTACAAGGTGTATTAGAATCAAATCTAACTTTGCCCCCTGGCTCTCTAAAGAAATTAAATCACTCATGCAAAACCATTACAATACTTGGAAAGCCTGGACTAAGACTAAACAACCTTCCCTTTTTCTCAAAAACAAAGAACTTCAGAATCTCGTAAAAAGATCTTCTCTAGTTATCTGTCTGACAGACAGCAATCTGTCCATTGACTCTCCTCTTGCTCACCCTACCTCCCAGTAACTACTGGGGTACCTCAGGGCTCCATTTTGGTACCCCTCTTTTTCAACATCTTCACAAATGAACTATATACCTCCTGCAAACAATCTGTACTAGTTCAATATGCTGACGATTCAACACTCATCTGCTCTTCCAACAATATCTCTGACCTTCACACACTCACCCAGGACACCTTTCTATCTGTGGAAAAATGGCTAGCTGAAAATGTACTTATCCTAAACCCTAAGAAAACCGAACTTCTGTTATTCTTCCCTCGCACTCCATCTTATCTAAAGTCTAACTTTCTTATCTCATCCTCCAATAACACCAAAATCCGACCTGACTCCCGCACAAAACTTCTAGAAACCGTCATTGATGACGAACTTAAATTTAATCTACACATCCACCAAAGTATAAAGAAAACTCACCAAAAGCTAGGTATGCTCTACCGCCACCGTAGATTCCTGACCTACGATGCCAGACTGTCCCTATCACAGGCTTGTCTTCTCCCCTCCCTTCTCTATGCCACCCCAGTACTAACTAATATTCAAACAAGTACCCTGGCCCAACTCCAACAAACTTACCACAAATTAGAAAGGTTCATCACAAACTCCCCACACAACTCACACCACTGCCTCTCACTTAACTCACTATAATGGCTAGAACTCCCACAACAACTTCTTCTATCTCAGTTACGAATTATCCACTCCATACTGTATAAACCATCAACCTGCCCTGTCCCGTCCTCCTTGATTTCCACCTACACATCAACTCGCACACTTCGTACCTCTAACCAACAACTCCTTGACATCTACCAACCAAACAAATCTATTGGTAGATTACTTTATAAATCAACCCTACCCCAGGCATGGAATAACCTCCCATTCCAATTACGCTCCATTACATACCCTCTACAATTTAGGAAAGAACTCAAACTTAATTTTATGAGAACAAAAAGCTATACTTGCCATGACCCTACCTAGCCCCATTTCTACTCTGTGGTACACACTCCATTATTATATATATATATTTTTTTTCTTTGAAATTCTGAACTTAGTTGAACTTGTAGTGTTTAGCCAATTTAATTGATTGTTTTTAAATTGTACACTATACTATTATGTATGTTTTTAAATTGTACACTACGCTGTCATGTATTCTTAATCTGTATGTAATTGGAGCTTTTCTCCTCAGGTCTCCACTGAAAATGGGCTCCTGGTTGAGAGAGTATTCTACCATTTTACACATTGGAAGCTGTCAGTTAAACAGCTATTAAACCACAGTAATGAAGAAGGGGTAGTTCAAGTTGAGACATTTTATACATGTGGTTAGGTGAGAAACTGTACCAAAGTCTTTAGAAAGGTCAAGGAATAGAGGGGAAGCAAGTTTGCCTGAGTCCTTCTATTTGTTTATAAAGTCAGCGAAAGATAGTAGGGCAGTAGTTGTAGTGTGTGCTGGGTGGAAGCCATGTTAGGTGGATGTTATGACCCATTCTTGTAGAAGATAGTGGAGGAGCTGTTAATTAATAAATACTCGCTCAAGTCTTTTTGGTGATAATATCACAATAGATCAGAAGATGGGACAAAGATGCCACCTTTATGATGGACATTTTTCCATAAAGAGGGTTCTATTGTTAGAGACTAGGTGTGCTATGACATCAGCAGCTAACTTTAAGTATTCAAGTGGAATGTTGTCAGCTACAGTGAACATGGTTTGAGTAGAAAAAAAAGTTTTTTCATCATTGATGCAGAGATATGGCCTATGTGCAAGCTGCTATCAGTGGATATAGAGGGCAAATTCAATTCATGTGTGGAATATTGGGGGGGTAAAGGAACTGGTTGAGTGTATGTGTCTTTGGTGTAGCGAGAATGTTAGTTTTGGTCTAATCTGTTTATCATATAAATATTGGAATTGGATGTCATTGTTGTGGGGAGGTGGAAGGAATCAATAGGGGTGAAGAGCTTTTAGTTATGGAGATGATGTTTTATATGAAGTAGGCATTGAATAAGGTAACAATTTCTAGTAAAGAGTTATTATGAGATGGGCTGACTTCCTTATTTAGGCCCAGATGTAACAGGTTATGTATTGATGTCCATAATTTTGAGAGGCAATATTTGTGTTGAAGTTGTAGATGGCTTTTTTGAGAGGCAATATTTGTGTTTAAGTTGTAGATGGCTTTACTATATATATATATATATATATATATATATATATATATATATATATATATATATATATATATATGGTTCTACCTCAGTTAGTCGACATGCCGGAACATCGACATGGAAATCGCTAGCCCCAGAAGATCGACAGTTCAGAAGACCGACTCGACAGATGAAAGCACCGACGCCGAGGATGCCGACATGGGAAAAGGCTGTGTAAGTATGCGGTAGTGACGGACGTTAGGGTGCGAGTAAGGTAAGTGTGGATATTGACGGTCTGTGGGGATAGGGGTGGGATAAGTGAGTTAGGGTTAGGGAGCGGGTCAGGTAAGTGTGCGGTAGTGATTGTGTTTGGGTTAGGGGCGGGTTAAGTGAGCTAGGGTTAGGGAGTGGGTCAGGTAAGTGTGCGGTAGTGATTGTGTTTGGGTTAGGGGTGGGATAAGTGAGTTAGGGTTAGGGAGCGGGTCAGGTAAGTGTGCAGTAGTGACGGACCTTAGGGTTAGGGTTTGGGTTAGGGTTGTAGGTAGTTGTGTATGTGAGGTTTAGTGTGGGTTTGTAGGGATTTTGGTGTGCTTGTGTTGTGTATGTGGTTTTTGGACAGGGAATGTGTTTTGTTTGTTGATTGTTGTGATTGTGGTGTGTGCAGTGTATGAGGTTTCGTGTTTGTGTACCGTCGGTTATTTCATTGTCGGGCATGTGGGGTTTCGTGTTTTTGTACTGTCGGTTATGTGGTTTCGGTGATTGCGTTGTCGGTGTTTTGGGGTTTCGTTTATGTCAGGTAGAACCATAGATATATATATATTTATTTATGTAGGTTAACTTGTTTTGTTACTCAGATTATTTATAGAGCCGCAGGTTATAGGGAGTTTTTTGTTTGTGCCACTCTTTCCATGATTTTTCTCTGTTAGACATTATAATTTTTGTCTGTGTAGTGAGGTTATAAATACACATTAGCATCATTTATACAATGATGGGTCATTATTATTCAAAAATGTGCATGTGGATTGGACAGCTCAACGAATATGCCAGTTGTAAATCAAATATATACCAATAGAAAAAGTCCAGCTGCTAAGGTACCATTGAGCTGCCGACTTTTCTATTGAAATATGCTGCAGAGGTCAATGCAAAATACAAGAACAATCAGAAAAAAGTAAAGAAACAGCAATGTACCTGATTTTCCTTGTATTTCTGCTCTGCCCCTCTTTAAATCGTGGTAGAGACTCATACCTCACAACTGTCGGCATCTTTGCAGAATGTCCAGATTTTGTCTTCATAATTTTGATTTTTCCACATAAAAAATATTTTTCTAACAAGCCACTGAGATTGAAGTAATTAAATAATGACAGTAATTTGAGATTTAGCATTCATATCCTTCAGACAATTTACATTAACAGAAAACCTCTCCTTCAAACAACTTTCTATCTTTATAAGAGTGGTAAAATCTGTCAGTATTTTTGGACTTTGTTCCCCCTCATTATATTGCACTTTCTTGTTAGGAAGTTGCCTGAAAACACAACAAACATCTCTGCTCACTTCAGCAAATATGCGCAGTCAAAATCAAATTCAAATTCTAAACAAAATTCAATAGCACCATCCAATATTCAGTGGTAAAGTAGACGTCTCTTTATTGTATTCCATTGCTTCAAAATGTCAAAAATGTTTGAAAAGCACTGTTACATGAACTGGTTTCAGTCCACAACCTTCTTCAATATAATCTGTACCTTTTACCAAGTGGTAAATAAAAACTTTTATGATCTTCAATACATGTAAGGAGTTTAACAACAAACATTTAATTACCTTTTCAGTACCCATGTTATTTATCTAATTACATGTTTTTGCTCAGTATTTTACATAGGGAAAATATCTAGGATGTGCAAACATTGTATTATAGAACATCTAAGTGATAATAAATGCAAAATGGAAATAAATGCTTTATACGAACATACGACCAAACACCAGGGGCCACCTTTACTTTTACAAGCACTGAGAAGGGCATACAGACAGGGGCTAACCCTGCATTTATTCAGAACTTACTAAGCCAAAATGAAAAAAAAAAATATGGATTATTAACCCGCTGAGGTTGTTTTATCCAGGATTTTATGAATATATGTAAGAAGACACCCCTCTTACAAGTATAGTGGCTGGCACCATTTATTTTAATGTTTATGCTATATACAATTTATCATATTTATGCTTGTAGACATGCAAAGAGCGAAGTTGAATATGTACGGAGACCTTGCTCACAGTTGTAATACAGATTCAGTTTTTATTTTTTATTTCTTTATTAAAATGGTGATTTACTTGATATGTATGGTGCTGTCATTTTAAATGTATTCTTGAGTAATTATGGTGATGTAAGAAGAAGCTGAACTACTTATATCAGGATGTTACAGCTAAGTAGTACAAATCATAGTGAAGACGGTTGAGGACTGAAAACAGTTCATGGTTCATGTAATGGCGAGAGTCCCTGAAAGCATAAAAGCACACATCACGTAGCATGTCCATGTCAACCAATGTTTCGAAATCCAAGCCTACAGATTCAGAAATACATTTAAAAAATGCCCAGTATTCCGGAAATACAATATTCTTCCAGTCACATACCATCTCAATGCCTGTCATTTAAGTATTCACAAAGAAAAGCGCCTTTCTTATTTTTATGAACGGTAGCAGGACTTGTTGCTGTTTCTATATTTCAGAATCGGTCAGTATTTCTGTCATATAAATTGAGTCAGAATTAAAATGAGTATTTCTATCATATAAATTAAGAGTCAGAATTAAAATGACAAGCACTTCAACACAGACTCAATGTTTATTGAAAAGCACTAATGCTTCTATTCACAAATACCAGAGTCTTTATCAAAATAAAATTCACAGACCTAATGCCCTTTGAATACTCTACATATCAGTCATATGGCCACTGACATGACAAACAGTTCTTTACAAGATGCATATGTATGTGTGTGTGTGTGTGTGTGTGTGTGTGTGTGTGTGTGTGTGTGTGTGTGTGTGTGTATATATATATATATATATATATATATATGTGTGTGTGTGTGTGTGTGTGTGTGTGTGTGTGTGTGTGTGTGTGTGTACACTTGAGCAAAGCTTACATTAATAGAAATAAAAATAATTGGGCAATAATAACTGTAATGGAGGGCCAAACAAAGTGGCATGTGTAGAATCAACATTTGTTTTTACTAGATAAAATAATCTGAAATGCATATTGGGAAAGGAAGACAATACTATACCTACACTGATAACTAACAAACCTAAAGGTACATATCAATGTGGACATTGCATATTGTGTTTTTATATGGATGTAGGGCCTTTATTAAGCTTAACTCATTTTAAGCATTGTTTTGGTACTAGCATGCACTGCAGTTGTTATACCCGAACAGTGGTGTATGCTGCATGATGTTTAAGCTGTGAATCTTTTTATTTCAGTAAGATTACAAAACTATCAAACAAAATCAGGGACCATGTACAAGCAATAAAAAAGAAAGATGAAATAATGTTATATTTAAACATAGTTTAATGTGTAGGAACTAGAACGGCAGTCTACAAGTTTCAACAACAAACGGAAAGTAATTCCGTATAACACTGTCTTATAAAACAAAACTTCTTTTATTCGAATACAGAGTAAGCGCTTTCACCATCAGGCTTCTTCAGACTACTATACTCACACAAATCATTGGCTTTATATAATAATATAAATTAATAAAAACAATTAACATCTGTGTTCCGTATTAACTTTTAAAGTAACGGAACCTAGAAAATAGGTCAGTAAAAAAGAGCATTTCCAAATAAATTAAACCTAGTCTCATTCATCATAAAAATAATACATAATAGTGTTAAATGAAAACATCGGTTAAAAACTTCTTTATGTTTCTTTGTAGTGAGACTGCTATCTATTTATTGTATTCAACCTATATAAAAATCTCTAAGATATCCTATAATTCACTAATGTCTATTAAAACAACAGTAACACAGAAAATAACTTGATAATAAACAGAAATATACATAAAAATCTGAATGCATTAGTTAATAAAGCAACTAAGTATTGTACTGGACTCCATCAATATACACAAAAATTGATTTTAAACTAATTGATTAACATTTGGGGAAACAAGTACAGAAATAATTCAATCGGATGTACCCTCATCAAACCTGATTAAGTCTGATGGTAAAATACTAACCCCATATATCTGTATCTCTAACTACATGTGTTCCAACTAACAAGCACTTCAACTATAAAAGCCTTAAAACCTTAGAAATAATAGAAATTACAATAGGAACGCTGTATAAATGGAATGAAAGATAAAGTGTTCCAAGTTAACTATCACTACAGAGGGAATGTAATCCTATGCCTATTAGGTTTGGGTAGTCTTCTCTTCTTCAATATTGGTTTTAAATTCACTTTATCATTCAGTCCAGGATACTGATCAGCTCTGAAATGTATAATCCATCGTAACTCACATTCTTGAGTAAAACTATCCAAGTCTCCACCCCTAATATTTGGTCTAATAGCTTGTATTACACGAAAACTGAATGTATGTGTACTACCCATGCTGTTACTGTGCTTCGCCAATGCATTAATGTCTGAACCTATGCGTATTTGGTAGAGATGCTCTCTAATATGCTCTCTAAATTGTCTACAAGTTTTTCCAATGTAAAAAACTGGACAGAGTCGACATGTAGCAAGATACACCACATTGGTACTTTTACAATTTGTTCTTGTACAAAAAGAAAACTCTCTGCCCGTCACAGGATGTTTAAACGTGACATTCTTATCTATAGACTTACACTGGTTGCATTGTTCACATGGGATGGTATTATAAATTACAGTAATAGGTCTAGAATCACTTGAATTCAAAGGATGATGACAAAGTAATTGCTTGAGATTCCTTTTATTCTTATACGAATACATAGGTCTGTCACCTACTATACTACCTATGTCACTGTCCAAAAGAAGTGTCTCCCATCGATTTTCAGTGATGACTTTCAACTCATTAACATCACTAGTGAAATGTATTGGCATACTAAGCTTATTAGAGTTAGATCGAAGACTTTGATTTGTATTGTCATGCCTCTCCGAAAAGTAGGGACGTGCTCTAGAGGACCTCAAATTATTTACCACTGATATGAGTCTGTCTATGTGTCTTACACTATAACACCTCTGATCTACATCTGAGGCTAGATGTCTCATTCTTAAACCCTTCAACTGATGGGTTGAGTCTTGAAGCTCTCATAAGCTGCCCTTTCACGACGTTGTCAAATACATGCCTGGGGTGCATACTACCCCTATGCAACAGTGTGTTCCTATGGCAAGCTTTTCTGTGAACTGATGTATTTAACATACCATTTTGTAATCTAATAATGTCAACGTCCAGGAAAGAAATATGTATTCTGGAAAAACTGGAAGTAAAACTGAGAAAATGTGTCAAATTGTTCATTTTTGTTACAAAATCCTCTAATTGTTGTTCGTCACCCTTCCAAATCAGGAAGAGGTCGTCTACAAACCTCCTATAAAAACCAACATATTGTTGGAATTCACTTAAAGGGAACAAAGAATTACATTCCCATTCAGCCATAACTATATTGGCGTAGCTATTGGCACAAGAGGTGCCCATAGCTACGCCATCTTTCTGAATGTATGTTGTTTCATTAAAAATGAAAATATTATTATCCAATACTGTTTCCAAAAACAAAGCCAATAGATCTATAAGACTACCAACTAAATCAGTGTTTGTATCAAGATACCTCTGTACACTAGTCACCCCTATTTCATTTGGTATAACTGTGAATAGGCTTTTTACGTCCAATGTCACTAAAATATAAAGTTCATTGTCATGCAATGTCTTTGTAAAGTCATACAGTTCCATCTGAAACTGTTTACTATCTTTTAATATAAAGGAATTCTTTTCAACTACTGGTCGTAATTAATGCTCTACAAAAAACAAAAACGGTTCAGTGAGCCAACCCTGGCCCGCTACCATTGGTCGCATAGATGGATTATGCATAGATTTATGAACTTTCGAAAGGCCTTGTATAATTGGAATCAGCGGGTTGTTCACCTTCAAATATTTAAACAAACTAGATGTTATTGTAAAACTTTTCATTAAGTCATCCAACATATCGTACACCTGAAGTACTTTGTTGGTAATAATTTCCATATCAATCTTCAAATAAAAGGTGTCATCATTCAACATCAACCTCATTTTCTCTAAGTAATCCTCAGTATCTAAGATTACAATAGGACCCCCCCCCCTTATCAGCTGGCCGTATAATAACAGACTGATCATTCCTCAGTTTAGTGAGTGCTGTTCTCTGCTGAAAACTTAAATTTCTCTGATGTTTCAGTCTACTTCTCGTATTCTTATCATAATATCTATATAGGTCATTCTCCACTAATCTGGAAAAAGTATCTAAGATAGGATGCAGTATTGGTTGATACGTGCTAACTGATTTAAAAACGTTTGTATTACTAGTAAAAGGGTTTGGTGTTTCATCCCTACCAAAGTCTAACTTCAATTGCACGTTCCGTATATACATCCTTAAATCTAATATAGAATCTGTAATATCACTGTTTCTACTGGGTATAAACGTAAGTCCTTTATTAAGGACTTCTTCTTCAGACGTAGTTAACGTTCTATGAGACAAATTCATAACTAGGGATTCTCGACTCTTCCCCAAATCTTTTTCAAAGTGGGACCATTGTATTCCAATCCAGATCCCTTCCTCTTCTGTCGTCCCCTGCTCATGGATCTGGACCTCCCCCCCTGACGGGGCAGTTCTATTGGGAAAGGGGACTGCATCTGCTGATTGCCTGCCAACGTAAAGTTGGAGGATGTATTATTCTTATTTTTACCAGTTTTGCTTCTAACCACAGGTTTGTCGTTACAATCAAGGGGTTTCAAAACACTTTTGTTAGGTGTGGTATTATGAACTGTGTCAACTACTGAACTACTAGAGCCAGCACGTGTCTATAACAAATCCTAATTCATTACTGTTGGTAGCAGTATCAACTTGAACATTTAGTGAACCAACATCACTAGTTAAATTCATGTTGTTCCTCATGGTTTCACCATTTTCATTACAAGTAACACCATCATCAGAGGTAACATTATCTATAGTTGAAACAATTGTCACAGAATTATTTACAGTATTGCGTATCACTCTGCTATCAGTGTTCTGTCTCGGCCAAGTGAACACATGACCGAGTTTAAAATCTTTAACGTCTCTCAAAATCTTATTTCTTTTTTGTTCAAAAAGGTGTTTCTCAAATAGTTGAACATTATCCATGAGCTTATCCATCCCCAATGCTGCTTTGGGGTTGGAATACTTCTGTAATATAATGTCATGTTGTTGAGTTACTTTATTTCTAAGTTGCTCCTCTTCAGGACGATGAAAGTCTATAAGAAGCCTCATATAATTGAAACTAAGTTCCAAATTAAGTTGCTGCCATTTAATTAACAATTCAGAAAAATTGTTACCTGAAGTTGGCATCTTTAGGATGAGAAGTCCACGAGGCACTATTCGTTTGTGCAAACACGCCTCAAAATGTTGGCGTTGTAATTGAAGTCGTTTCAGCTTCAATATGTCCACTTCCAACCTATTCAGGTCTTCGGAAAGCTCAACCAAATTGCTGCTAGATACCTGCTCTTGTAAATTCGTTAAATCTGGTTCAAAAAACAAGAGCATATTCTCGGCTCTGGAAACACAGTCACTGAACCGGAAAGAGTTCGAATTCACTGGTGCCGGTTCTTTTAAGGTATATGCAAGTTCAATATCATCATTTTGTGTTACTGCCATCTCCCTTAAGTGGATAAGAATGATAAAAATAAGCCACAGCAACAATAAAAAATAGATAGCCACAACGGGAGACTCCTTCCTGTCAATAAACAACAAAAATATGTAAACTCGATCTCCTGGACAGGAACTAGAACGGCAGTCTACAAGTTTCAACAACAAATGGAAAGTAATTCCATATAACACTGTCTTATAAAACAAAACTTCCTTTATTCGAATACAGAGTAAGCGCTTTCACCATCAGGCTTCTTCAGACTACTATACTCACACAAATCATTGGCTTTATATAATAATATAAATTAATAAAAACAATTAACATCTGTGTTCCGTATTAACTTTTAAAGTAACGGAACCTAGAAAATAGGTCAGTAAAAAAGAGCATTTCCAAATAAATTAAACCTAGTCTCATTCATCATAAAAATAATACATAATAGTGTTACACAAAAACATCGGTTAAAAACTTCCTTATGTTTCTTTGTAGTGAGACTACTATCTATTTATTGTATTCAACCTATATAAAAATCTCTAAGATATCCTATAATTCACTAATGTCTATTAAAACAACAGTAACACAGAAAATAACTTGATAATAAACAGAAATATACATAAAAATCTGAATGCATTAGTTAATAAAGCAACTAAGTATTGTACTGGACTCCATAAATATACACAAAAATTGATTTTAAACTAACTGATTAACATTTGGGGAAACAAGTACAGAAATAATTCAATCGGATGTACCCTCGTCAAATTACTTTCCGTTTGTTGTTGAAACTTGTAGACTGCCGTTCTAGTTCCTGTCCAGGAGATTGAGTTTACATATTTTTGTTGTTTATTGACAGGAAGGTGTCTCCCGTTGTGGCTATCTATTTTTTATTGTTGCTGTGGCTTATTTTTATAGTTTAATGTGTAAAGATTTTAAGAAAGTTGTATTTTTGTAGTTGATAGTGTCAGCTATAATTATAGAAAAAGGGATTTAAATTGCATACTACACTGACAACTTTTATTAGTTGCAGGTAAGGCATCAGGCTTCAATGACATGACACAAAATGATATTTAAAATCATTACCTGTGAGACTGAATATGCTATAACTGTGTGTGTGTGTGTGTGTGTGTGTGTGTGTGTGTGTGTGTGTGTGTGTGTGTGTGTGTGTGTGTATGTGTATATATATATGTATATATATATATATATATATATATATATATATATATATATATATATATATATATATTTATATATCTCAGTTTCATTTTTTAATTTTAGTATTTTAGTTCATTTTTATTTCCAGTTCCTAGTGGAGTGCAGTTTAGTTTAAGGATTCAGAATTACAGTAACCTAGATCCAGTATGAGTCCTCCAAACTACATAACCCCATTCACAGTAAATCCTCAACAAACTTAGCTTGAAACCCAGCGGACCAGTGAATGTATGTTTACAGCACATGTACCTGACATTGTGAGGTCTGCATGCAAATGAAGCAGAAAGAAAAACAATAAAGTGTTTTAGCAGCAGGTCAAGTTCCTACTGCACCCCTTCCATATGCTCCCAATACCCGTTTGTCATCAACAATACAAGTTCACTGTACCCAAAGGAAAGAGCAATGAACAACAAAAAATGGAAAGATGTCTACCTCTTTCTCTAGGAGGCTGCAATCATGGAGAACATCAAATTCAGTATCTACTGGGACACAAAATATTACCCTTGTACAGAGCAACCAAAAGCACACAGACATTTACTACCTGAAAATGTGAAGTTTAAGCAGCTATGATCAATCTCTTGTTAAGCCAGTATCCCCATCTTTAATGCCTTGAAACAGAATATAAAGGATTAGTCCAGATAAAATCACTTTGGCTAGCAGATCTCTCTAATACCCTACCTGTGGCAGGAATAAAGACACCTTGTTGAAGTTTCCAGTAGTTTATTCAGTTAAGTAGGTAGATGGATGAGTGTTGTTGCTCTAATACATTACATTCAACAGGTCATTAATTTAAAGGTGGTTACAGACGGTCTGTATCACGATGTCAAAGATGCATTACTTCAAATGCGTCTTCATCGAACCCATAAAAACAAAAACTGAAAACAGCGAAACTACATATGAGCAATTTCTTTCCCTGGGAAAGAAATTGCTTGTCCAAAAAAAAATATATATATCATTACACACAATACAAAGTGGGGGCCTTCGCCCCCACACACCCCCTAACTAAATATACCGACTCTGAGATCGCACTACAGTTTACAAAACAGCAAACTACCAGAGGCATACAAGAGATTTCTTTCCCAGGGAAAGAAATCGCTCATATGGCCCTTCGCTGTTTTCAGTTTTCGTTATTTTCAGTTCGGCGAAGATGCATTCAAAATTATGTCTTCGACGATCTAATAGGAACCCAGTTACAGGCAATGGTGGAAGGGTCCATGGGACCTGACTGGAGGAAAATCTTGGAGATGGAAAAACAAGGAGCTAATTCAAAATTTAGAGATTAGTCCCTTATTTGAATATTCCTGAAAGACCTCTAAGGGTTTACCAGCTCAGCAGCTTATGGAATCTCAATCTGAGTTGAAAAGTTTTATTTTCATTTTTAACCTTTAACAAACAAAACATAACACACTATGAGGTATCACTATAAAACTATATCTAAGAACACACTTTTGCCTGAGCTTCATCAGGTCCATCTAATACAGTGGTTTACACTTTGATCATTGAAAATGCCTGCTTTTACGAGGCTATCACCAGACTTTATTAGTCTGTGTTGTAACACGAGAGGTTGTCTCTGCATCAGTGGGGCTCATATACCCATTAACTTTCCATGTTAATTGATTTCATTTTAGTAAACATAATATTTGAATTGCTGAAATTCCTTGTTTTGGAGCTTTTCTCCCCGGGCCTCCACTGAAAACGGGCTACCAATGCCCAGTGGACCCCCCGGTAATCAAACTGAAATAAATAATAAATAAATAATATTCCTTGGAGCCAAGTATGAAAGCTTTATTACAGAACTTATGACAGGCTGTGCCCACTTTTAAAGGGCCCATTGTCTCCTGACATATAATATAAAAGGCTAATATTCTCTTGCATAACAAAAACTGTTTAAGATGCCTGCTTATAAGTGGCTCATACACATGATTAATGTGACCAGTCCCCATTCTTCTTCCTCTTGATAAAGGCAGCCCCTTTTATATGCAGGAGAGGTAGTCACCAAAAACTACATTAGGTGGTTCCCATTTTTGAACAGTGCATGCATCCAGATAAATAGCATATACAGGAAAACAAGTCATGCTGCTCCTTTTTTATAGAGCTCATGGATATGCACAAGTGCGAGGAAAAAAAAGTAAATAAAGTTTGAGACCTCAGAAGCTTTTGTGTAGGCTTTCTGTGCTAATGAAATAAAAATCCACCAAGTGGTGAACTGCAGAGTGTACAAAAACTTTTAATAAATAGAGGAATCTCAGATCTACTTTAAGCACACACAAATTGTGCCTGTGGTGTGAAGAATATTGCAGTGTGGAGTGGTGCCCTGGAAGAACAGTTTTCAATATACTGCAGATTATAAACATTTCGTTAAATGAATGCCCACTGGCTACAAAATCTGTACCTGGTTGATGTGGGGTAGCTGCCATGAGAGGTGGAATGCTCTTGGTCTTAAAGCATGGTTTTATGATACCTCAGTCTGAGGTCTTCACTGCCAAGCTTCATCCTGAGTCGAGGAGTTACTGAGGTGTCCTCTGTTCAGATTCTTGATCTCTCCAAGTTCCAGGTGGTGAAGTCAGGGCTCTTCGGTTCCACTTCCTCTCTTCAGGTTCCAGGTGGTAAAGTTAGTGCAAAAGAGGGCTATATAGCTCTGTGTCTGGCTAGATAAAGGGCTGGAAACTGGGAGGGATCAGATGAAAGGGCAGTTAACCAATCTCCTGAGAGAGGTGGATAGCCAACTGGCTCACAGACAGGACCCAGGAAGTTAGAATTAGGGATGGGAGTCCACCTCTACAAAGATGCTAGTCACAAGTGGAGTCCCTCAGGGACCAGTCCTTGCACAGCTCCTTTTTGTCATTTACTTCTCAGAAGTCAAGGCCAATGTCAGTGGTCACTGGCTGACTAAATTTGAAGATGATTGCAAATTAGGAGCTGTCATTGAATCTCACACTGACACAAATGTTCTCCAGGAGGGGCCGACACAGACAAATGACTGATGTCAAAGCCATGGACTAAAACTAAATGCCAAGAAATGCATACTTTTATTTATTTATTTATTTATTTAAATTTGTTGACCGGGAGTGTCCGACTGGACGTGAGTCCATTTTCAGCGGAGGCCCGGGGAGAAAAGCTCCACAGTAAAATAAACAGACGGTAGTTACATTGGATTACATAGCGATTAACAATTTAACATAGAAATTACTTACAACATATTTACAGATGAAGAACATAGTACATCAGTAGACAACTAGAATCTTTTTCTGTGAAGTACATAACAGGCATTAACAAATGTAACAATGAGAAGTTCCTGCTGTATAATAAGTACTAGGCTTATGAGCATCTGAGCTTGCTATCATCAAGGTAGTTAGTGGAGGTGAAAGAAAGGTAGTAGTTGGATGGGGTGGATGATATTAGAGTGGGAGTTGCAAGGGCATAGCCAGCATGTTTTTAGGTGCGCTTTTAATAAAGTTTTGAAGTTGGTGCATGATGGTATGGAGGTATTTGTGGGTGGGAGTGAGTTCCATAATTTGGCTATGGCCCAAGAGAATAGTGCTTCACCAGCAGAGTTATTGGCTTTAGTGATCTGCAAGTGATTTTTGTTGCTGGATCTTAGTGGTCTGGTGGTGCGATAGGGTTGGAGTAGATTCTGGAGGGATGGGACATTTAGTGGATGGTTTACTAGTTTGTGGGCGAGTGAGAGTTGATACCACTGAAGGAGGTGAGGGAGTTCAAGCCAGCCCAGTTCAGCAAGTGAGAGACAGTGGTGACTACGGTAGGCTGCCCCTGTGGCGAATTTGGTGATTTTGTTGTAGCAGGTCTCTAGCTTGTTTAGATCACATTGACTTAGGTTGGTATATACTGGAGAGGCATAAAGTAGGGTGGAGATAAGGTGGGAATTTGCTATTGAAATCTTTGCTGCTTTGGTGAGAAATTGTTTATTTCTGTAAAATGCTCCTAGTTTTTTGTGGACTTTTTTTATGGTCATGGATATGTGAATGTCAAATTTTAGTTTATTGTCTATTTGCACTCCTAGCAATAGTGGATATGCAGAAGGTCCATAAGAGTGGGGTCTGACAATGCCCTGTATTCTTCCTCTCTTTTATCCTTTGGGAAGTCATCCATCCCTGGTAACTATCATATTGACAAAACACCCCTTAGAACTGACCCAGTAATCAGGAACTTAGGGACACAGATAGACAGTAATCTAGCCTTTGATCATCACATGTTTACAGTGGTGAGGAAATCATTCTATGTTGCGCAACTTATAAACAAAGGCATGGCATCTAAGTCCAAGGATGTCACTGTTACACTGTATTCGGCATTCATCAGACATGTCATTGAGTACAATGCACCCTTTGGTATGCACCTAACCAGACACATCCAACAACTGGAACGTCCACAGACATTCCTTACTAAAAGAGTACAGGACATAAGTAATATGTCCTATGCAGACTGCCTCAAAGCCCTATCCCTGTATTCTGTCTCCTACAGGCTTTTGAGGGGGAGATCTATCCCTGGCATACAGGGCATTGTCAGACCCCACTCTTATGGACCTTCTGCATATCCACAAAACAACAGTAGCAGAATTACCTGCTCTAAAGACTTAAACCTTGCCTGTGATATAAATAGGACCTGCTAGAGAGATAGGTATGTATCCCAGGGACTATCCCGTCTATGGAACAGGCTCCTCATCCATGTGATGCAGAGTTCCTCCCTAACCCTATTCAAGTGCAACTTGGACAATTGGATGGAAAACCAGAAATTCATCCCTGGTTTGGCAGCTATGTCTATAATGCATACAGGTAACCTGTAAATGGTTCTTCTCCCAGGCCCATGCTTGCACTTATCAAGGGTATCAGTACTTGTCAGAGATTTTGGATGCATGGCTAGGCTTAAAAAGGCCCTTGTGGTCGTTAGTCTAGTAAACACCTATGAACCTATGAGGGGTGGTGCTACGGGGGCTGGGGTGGGGTTACATGATGTAAGAAGCCTATGTAATCAGTATAGGAGTGAGCTGTCAGTCAAACCTGGAGGCTAGAGTTTAACCACCTTTTCTCACTCTTAGCACCAGAAGAAAAGCCCAAGTCCCAAATCAGTAGTAGGAAAAAAAACACATTTCAAATAACTGAAAGTTGCTGTTTAAGTCTGTGGACATCATGAGGTAAACAACACTTTTAAACTCATGCCAGTTATGTTTTAGATTGGTACACATCTAGACATCACAAATAATAATAATAATGATAATAATAATATTAATAATGGTAATAATAATAATGTGGATTGTTTTCCATCTCACTAGTTCACCAGATAAACCATGAAAATGTAGATCTACTGATTCACAAATATAATTACTTCATTGACTTTTTCATATTAACATCAGCAACTGGGGTTAACTGTTTATATCCAAATCCTGAGTTAGGTGTTTTAGCTATATGATTGACGTTTTTTGTTTCTTGAGTGCAAGCACACTTTTATTGGAAATTCTTGAGTGTAGACCAGGGTGGTGGTGGGCGTCCAGCTTGATCTGCCAACTTTTTTTTATTATTTATTTATTTATTTAACATTTGTTGACCAGGAAAGTCCGACTAGGTTCCAGAGATCCTGTTTTCAGTGGAGGCCCGGGGAGAAAAGCTCCAGAAGCATATCTTTAGAATGTGGGAGGAAACCGGAGTACCTGGAGGAAACCCACGCAAATGCAGGGAGAACATGCAAACTCCACACAGAAGGCACCCCAGCCGAGAATCGAACAGGGGAACCTCTTGCTGTGAGGTGACAGCATTAACCGCTGCACCACTGCACCACAACATAACTCTATTTTTCAAGAATTGCATTTTTGTTTCCTTCTAGTGGACCCATAGTGAGCTTCTCCAGGATGTGGAAGTGGAAACCTTCATGCTCTGGGAAATCACAGCAGTGCTTTGGTAGTTGTTTTTTGAGGATCTGGACTGATGTCAGACAGGTGGTGTACTACCCTGATTTTGAATTTGTTCACAGTTTTCCCTATATTAAAATAACTGCAGTCATTACACTGTGTGTGGTATATCACAAAAGCGGTGTTGCAATTACCAGAAAAAGTGCTATTGATTTTTTTTCTTGAGTACTGGACAAAAGAAGTAGTCCTTGTTGCTCATGCATTTGCAATAAGTGCAAAAAAAAAGGGGGGGGCATGACTTCCTCTGTTGTCCTCCACTGGTTTAAATTTGCACTCTGCCCAGTCCCTAATGTTCCTGGGTCTCTGAAATACAAAACAAGGATGAGGTCCTAGAAGTTTTTCCAGCTGTTTGTTGTCTGTAATCATTACCCAGATGCTAGTCATGATCTTTATGATTGTTTTATAATCTACTGTAAAGGTGAGTGCCACACTTTTTTGCTTTTGTTCTCTTGTGGATCCTGGTGTTGGTTTCTGTTGAGCCCTAGGAGTCTCCCAGGGGGGGTCCCTCAAAATGGGGTCAACTGCTTCTTTTAAAGCTCTGATTGGTTGAGGATGGAATTTATTAATCTATTGCTGTATCCCCCTAGCCAGTAAGTCTTGGTGTAGGCTGATTAGATTTGTGATGAAATCTCAAAGCTCTCTTGAGACGTGCAATTCTCATCCCCTGAAGTTTTATAACATTTCTGTTTGTGATCTGGGGATCCATGCTTTTACTGTGCAGCAGCATTTTAACCCTGGTTGGTTTTCTGAACAGGCTGTTGGAGAAGCATTTGTTTTCAATGCCCTTGGAATATGTCTGTGTCTAAAAAGTTGACCAAGTTCTTGCTGTGACAGGTCATGAGTTTCACGAAACTAGAGGAATTACTGATATAGATGTAACAGTCATTCAGTGTGGCTTTGTCCCCTTCCCAGATGATAAATATGTCATCAGTAAAAGGCTTTGTCCCCCTCAATGCATTGTCTAATTTCTCAGATTATTGAAAGGTGCTGTGTATTCCTCAATAATGTCTTAAATATCATGCATAAAGAAGCATATCTTTCTAACCACTGCTTTCAAATGTGGCCAATGATTTACTCAAAATGGAGGCAGACATTCAAATTGCATCTTAATTCCTGTAGAGCAGTGACCTCAATATTAGTTTTAAATACATATTTTATTTTTGTCTTCTCTGCCCCCCTCCACTAGCCTTGGTCACGCAATTGGCTCATTCATTCTCCTGCAGCCAGCAGTTGAGATGGTTGCATTAACCAGGGAGAGAAAGAGTCATTTTGAGGATGGGCAGATTTGAGACCTACTTTCCATTGCTGGTTCCAGACTAGCTCCAATCAACTAGACCATCACAATATTTCTATCTTCAGGTCTCCGTCTTCAGAGATGTGCAGTAGGACACTACATGGGCAAATTCTGCCATGGCAGTAACGCATTTCCTAATATAAGGTCTTGGCCCTATTTTGACCTAGCAAGCACTCCAACATGCTCACTATCAACATTATCAGCATGACAACTGCATCCCTCATGTCTCCTCTTGAGACATGCCAGTGGGCAGAGCCCCTTCATTCTTGTCCTTCACCTCATTGGCTCTTTTAGTGTTGGTGCCACTAATTGAACCTCAGTCACCTGAATCATGGGGTGGAGGGCTCCTTCCCTCTGTGCCATGGAGCTGACATACTCTTTCATTCAATATAAAGATGAAATGGCTTCATAAATATTTATTGGAATGCACAAGAAGTACATTTATACCCCTCTCTAAAATATGTTTTTTCCCCTCATTCAGATAATAACTAACTAAATTGCTAAGAACTATAGAATGGCTCTGTGGTAAAGAGAAATGAAACAGTGACCATGACACAGATGGCCTGGTATTGGCTAGTGACCTCACATGCTGGAGGGACTATTTTTTTATTTATTTACTTTTTGGAAACTGGGTAGGTGAACTGGTCTAGAGTCCCTTTTCAGCCACAACCTGTGCACAGAGGCAATGAAAGAGCGAGCAAAGTTAAGTTATATAATGCAGATATTATAGAGAGCTAAACTTACACAGCAACAATAAACTTCTGAATGTTCTTATGCAGTTGAATGTTTACAGTAGATTTTTAACAGTTTACATAAGTTGCATTCCACTTTAAATACATGAATTCACAGCTTAAAAAGTTTAAATTGAATTTGCTTTTCCAAACAAAAGCATGAGATAATATCCATTATCCTTAAAACATTTATAGTCTTTTTTTGAAAACATGTTAAGAAAGAGACCTTTCTAAACCTGATCAGACTATCTCAATGCCTTATGATGGAAGTTGTTCCTGAGAGCAGGGTTTTCATTTCAGATATGGGCAATAACATTCATTTAGAATTTAAATAGCAAGGTGCTTATAAGATAAGTGACTCTTTCAGTCTGCATAGCCAATGTTAGGGTGTTTAGAAGGTTGCAGTGGTGTACCTGGATGTCAGCAAGTAGGGAAGATCTTATAGTTTTAATGTTATTCTCACTGACTTGCAGTCTTTGAGTGTTATTTATAAAATGTAAAATTTCTAATAAATAAATAAATAGAGTACAGGAATGCAATATTCTTTTATTCTTGTTTAGGGAGGACATTCCTGGCCAGTGCTCTGTAGACAGTAGATTATAGAATATAAAAGTCAGCAAGAAAAGATGGTAGTGAGTTGCCAATGCTGGTCATTCATCCTTGGTATAATGGATGTCCAGACATCTCCAGTGGCACTTCCAACTCAATGCAACTATAGAATCTACAGGAGAGATATATATGGCATGCAGATTATGGGACAGGGATATAAGCTTGGACCTACCAAGCCACATTTAGGTCTCAACCCTCATCACTTGTTGGGAGGTAGTGATCGTGCAAACTGCAGAAGACATAACTGGCAGTCACACCTGCAAGCACCTGTGTCAGCCATTGGGGTTAGGATTAGAGCCAGAAATCAGAAAATCCCTTACAGTTGTGTTAATGACAGCCATGTCAAGATGGACACTTAGACTGATGATGGAGAAGAAATGGGCATGATGCAATCACAGGGCTTGATGGTGAGTAGGTAATGGGCCAAATATTGGACTTAAAAATATCTGGTTAGGAAGTTCCACTCTGTCTTGTAACACTATTTCCAACAAAATGGATCTGGTGAACAGAACTGTCAGAATTAACATTTTTACATCTGATCAGCTCAGCCAAGTTCATTGCCTGCTGCTGACTTACTGGTCCCCAATATGCAAGGGACTTGAGATGTGGAAACATAACATTTGTATAACCAAGAATTAGACATAATTAATTATATACATTCTTATCATTAAGCAAGTCTTAAAACAATTGCCAGAGTTTGGTCCTTATACAGACACAGAATGCTCAAACATCACTAGATTTATTCTTGTTGGAACGATTATAATCAAAAATGTGCAAATGTGCAAAATGAGAGTTCTTTAGAAATGTTAAGAAAGCAAAAAACACTTTACATGCAGTGAGGACCTAGAAGAACTGCTTGCAGTAGTACATCTTGGTCCTATGCAGTGAGGACCTAGAAGAACTGCTTGCAGTAGTACATCTTGGTCCTATGCAGTGAGGACCTAGAAGAACTGCTTGCAGTAATGCATCTTGGTCCTGTGCAGTGAGGACCTAGAAGAACTGCTTGCAGTAATGCATCTTGGTCCTGTGCAGTGAGGACCTAGAAGAACTGCTTGCAGTAATGCATCTTGGTCCTGTGCAGTGAGGACCTAGAAGAACTGCTTGCAGTAATGCATCTTGGTCCTGTGCAGTGAGGACCTAGAAGAACTGCTTGCAGTAATGCATCTTGGTCCTGTGCAGTGAGGACCTAGAAGAACTGCTTGCAGTAATACATCTTGGTCCTGTGCAGTGAGGACCTAGAAGAACTGCTTGCAGTATTACATCTTGGTCCTCAGTGCATGTACAGTATTTTTGCTTGACTGTTTTTTGAGTTTGTCATATATCTGCCTTTCATTTTGTTTTAGTTCTTTAGTAATGTTACTTTTTGATAAATAACCTTAATTTATTCTGAGCATCCATCAAGAGAGCAACATTCATTCTCAAAGCACACACATGAAACATCAGATGGCTGATGACTTTCAGCCCAAAAATAACTGCTAGAACTGTGTATCAATGTTACAGTGAATGCGGTAAGCTGGCAGACTGTAAGGGGATTTGGCTGGGTGGGCAGATTGGTGTGAAGAGGAAGATGATTTTTCTGAGCTATGGTACAGAATCAGAATTGCCTAGATATGGTAAGGCCTTGCTGTCTTTAATTATGGTGACTGCCAAAACAGCAATTACTAGAAAATGGAAATCAAAATCTAAACCAACTATATTAGAAGTAGTGATTATAGTAACAGAGATAAAACAACTGGAATTGAGATCTTTAGAAAAAGGTAGGAGCAAAATACATAGGAAACATGGGAATTGTAAGAAAAATACATACAGGAGAGGAATGAAGTTTAAAAATAAGGCAGGACTTAAATGAGCTATGTAATGTTTGACTGAAAATGATTGGGTAGATTATAAGTGATGTATAATGTTTGCAGCTGTGAGTGTGTCAGTATGGTTTGTGGTGTAAAATGCTTTAAACTAGAATTGTGTTGTTGTGATTTGCTTTTATCTATATAAATGTATGATTGTTTATGTCATAAGTGATGGTTTAATAAACCTGTTTCTTGTTTAAAAAAAAAGAGGGCAGGATTTGAATAATTTATATAATTTTGCTTAGGTTATATGATACATAGCAATATATGTGAAGTATAATGTTTATTAATATTAATTTGTTAATACAGTTTGATTACTTTTGTATTGATGTAAAGTTGCCTATGTCACAAGTGGTAATTCAATAAAGGTGTGTTAAAAAAAAAATTACGACGAGTGAAACAATGATATGGTCTATCTTTCCATCTGTCTCTCACGGAGTATAATGAACATTCATTGGCTGATTAGACACTGATCTTTAAACAAATGAATTATATTTTGTTTGATACAGTTCGTTATCATAAAGCAAAGTGCGTTGTGGCATCATCTGTCACTCGCCCATCTTTATGCAGATCATTCTATCACACCCTGTGTTTCTCTACCATTTGTACTTATATTTACATTCTTGGATTTCTGTTTGGAATGTCAAAAGGCTGTACATAGTATGGCATAACCTCTGCAACATATCTTGCTTATACAATTAAAACTGATCTTTTTCTTCCTGTTGCAATGATTTGATTGTCTAGGACACATCCAAACTGTCTAAAAACAATAAAGAATTTGTAACCTAGGCTCTTCTTCTTTGCCAACTACAGATTCACTCCTGTTGCTCTAGGAAATCTCTGACAATGCATT
Source organism: Protopterus annectens (assembly GCF_019279795.1). Classification (NCBI taxonomy): domain Eukaryota; kingdom Metazoa; phylum Chordata; order Ceratodontiformes; family Protopteridae; genus Protopterus; species Protopterus annectens. The sequence continues at coordinate 1,143,358,635 of NC_056733.1, read as the reverse complement.
CTGAGTTTCTAGCATGAGAAGAAGTGCTGGGATCAGATTTATCAAGTCCTTCCTTTTAACTAATGAATGAAAAATGACCTCTTCTGTCTCCTTCACCTTACCATTTTAGTGTATGTTAATTGGTTATCAACCTGTTTATATTTTATCCCGTATGGTAATAAGATTTACTAACTGCACATTCACATTAATTAATAAGTGTTTGTAACCAATGTTGTTCTTCAGTAATGTATTGAAGAATAGCAGTGTCATAAAACATCCTAAATGCCAGACTATGTTGTTCCCACAGTTTAATTACTCCAAGTATTTTGGGTTTCCAATACCATGAGGGAATTGGATCCCATTCCTAAGTCAGGGTTCCATTAAAGTTCATAAAATTATATTGCTTCAGTATATGATGTTAGACAAAAGTACTCTCTGCAGCACCCACAATGTGCCCAGAACTGACTACTTCCGTGATTCATATGAAATTATATGAATTGGTAGCATATCTTAAGTACGACCGTAAATTCTTTTTTATTAGACCTGTTACTCCTTCTACTATTGGAACTGTCTGGGTATCTTTCTTCCTCATTGCTCTAATTTCTGCCTGCAAATCCTAGTATTATATGACTTTGTGTCTCCCTGTATGTAAGACACTGTACTCGCTGGGTGTAGCAACTTCACTGATCAATGCTACTTTTGTCTTATTTTCATAGACTACTATACACTGTTGTATTTAGGTATGGGTGCAGGGGCAAGTGCCGCCCCCATTTTAAAGCTGTTGATCTGTGAAAAGGAAAACGCACACACTGTACTTATTTTAAAATCAAAAAATGTACCACCAAAAGTTTTGGTGGTACATTTTTCTGTTTTCAACAAAAGAACAGCGCAGTGCGTTTTCTTTTCCACAGATCAACAGCTTAGTAAAAAAAATGTATATTTTCCTTTTCACCAAAAGATCATTGTACTTGAGCTGTTGATCTGTTGAAAAGAAAATGCACTGCCTGTTCTTTTGTTGAAAATGGAAAAATGTACTGCCAAACCAGTACATGTTTTGGTTTCAACTTACATTTTCAGTGAAAGGTGCATTGGAGTTGCAATTGGAGGTTACAGTCAGGTGATCTAAATAACAGTCTTCAACTGTTCCTCCAGCTGCTTCTCCATTGTAGTTGAATTAGGTGCATTTTGGTGACAGCTTCAATCCTTGTGACAGAAAGAAAATTTGAGCTGTAATAGTATTTGTCCAGAGTGTCAAACGTCTTTGCAGAGGTTATGAGGTTAAGGTTCTAGCATTCTGGAGAACTGCTACAAATCACGTGTGAGTGAGGGACAGCAGTGTTCAGTGTGACACTAAGGTAATTGTTTTTTCTGAAGTAGGGCTTCAATGTGGCAAAGCGGTAGTTTACCACCTGAGTAAGGGAAGTTGTCAGTTCTGTACAGCCGTCTTAAGTAAGGTCTGTGAGTGTTGAATAAAGGCTATGACTATGTAGTTATTTTACTAAAGACTTCCCTGTAAAATGAACTACCAGAAGGTCTATTTTAGTTAATCATTGGGTAACTGAAATTGCAGTGATAATGACACAAAGATATAAATGGTTAAAATTGTCTCAAATTTACAAAGAAGCAAAAAATGTTTATCAGAATTATCAGAATTTTAAACAGGTAACTGCAATAAGCCATAATTATCATTCTTTCTGAAGTCTGGATTTTAAAAATGTTCTCCCCCAAAATTTCCCAGTTTAAACCTTGAGTAACTTGAACTGATTGCAGGGCTGATTAAAAAAAACAAACAATCAAGCAAACAAACAAAAACTAAACCATCTTCAAACAAATGATAGATCATAATCTGAGGAAAGCTGCACAGATCAATGTTAAACAAAGATATTGGCATTTTCTTCACAGGAGAATAATTCTGGGTATTCTTCATAGGCTAACTTTGGTCAAGGGTGCACTGTACCTACGGAAAGATGGATAGTACATTCCTAGCTTGCTGCATGTTGAATAACTGATATTTGAATAGTGCTAGCACCTATGAATGGAAAGAGTCATATAGGAGGCAAACATAAGTGATGCAAAAAAGCAACTTGCACTGAGGA